>NC_062983.1:22995221-23289756 GCF_023078275.1 Leguminivora glycinivorella | reverse complement strand
AAAAGTGGGTAAAAAAATGAAAAAGTCTGTCAAAAATGAAAAAGTGGGTCAAAAATGAAAAAGTGGGTCAAAAATGAAAAAGTGGGTAAAAAATGAAAAGTTGGGTAAAAATGAAAAAGTGGGTAAAAAAAAAATGAAAGAAAAAAAAAAAAAAAAAAGTGGTCAAAAATGAAAAAGTGGTCAAAAATGAAAAAAAAAAAGTGGGTGAAAAATGGAAAAGTTGGTCAAAAATGAAAAAGTGGGTCAAAAACGAAAAAATGTCTAAAATGAAAAATTGGGTCAAAAATGAAAAAGTGGGTCAAAAATGAAAAAGTGAGTCAAAAATGAAGTTCTGTGAAAAATGAAAAAGTGGGTCAAAAATGAGAAAGTGGGTCAAAAATGAAAAAGTGGGTGAAAAATGAAAAAGTGGGTCGAAAATGAAAAAGTGGGTGAAAAAGGTGAGTGAAAAATGAAAAAGTGAGTGAAAAATGAAAAAGTGGGTCAAAAATGGAAAAGTGGGTCAAAAATTAAAAAGTGGGTCAAAAAGGAAAAAGTGGGTGAAAAATGAGAAAGTGGGTCTAAAATGAAAAAGTGGGTCAAAAATGAAAAAGTGGGTTGGTTTGCTCACTGTCAACCTAACACGCTCCTCCTCGCTTCGCTCGTCGTCGCACCTAAACGGACTCTGTCACATATAAGTTTTCTGAGTAGCATGGGTATTTTATCTAATGGGGGGGGGGAAAAAAACATTTTTTCAATTTCCAAATTGTTATTTTGACAGATTTCGATAAATCGATAGTCACATTATTTTTGAGCTAGCTCTTACCGTTTCCGAGATAATATGAAAAATGACATTTTTGCATAAAATCTGTTAAATAGCACTTTTTATGTCGTCTTGTACTAAGAATGTTACTAAAATCTTAATTTTCTACAAAAAATATTAAAATGGCATTTTGAGACAAAAATCTATCAAAGTGACAAAATTCCATGTCATTTGGCCAATAAATTAATAAACGGCACCTTGGACCAAAAGCTGTGAACTTGTGTCATATTCTAAAAATCTGTCAAATTCAGAATGTCATAGCTCAGGAACGGTTATAGTTAGAATAAAATTATTTTCACATTCCCACTTCTTATATGTTTCTGTATCAGACTGACATTATTTTTTTCATTTTTGAACAACTTTTTTTCAAAATTGACATTTTGACAGATTTTGGCATATCGAAAAATACCTTTACAGATTTCGATAAACTCACACCCTTAGGGTGTGAAATGATCAAAAATCGCATTATTTTTGAGCTAGCTCTTACCGTTTCCGAGATAATACGAAAAATGTCATTTTTGCTTAAAATCTGATAAATTGCACTTTTAATATCGACTTATACTAAGCATGTTACTAAAATCATAATTTTCTACAAAAAATGTTAAAATGTCATTTTGAGCTTAAAATCTGTCAAAGGAACAGTCTTGTGTAAAAACTGTTAAAATTCCATGTTATTTGGCCAAAAACTGTGAATTTGTAAAAATCTGTCAACTTCAAGACGTGATAGCTCAGAAACGGTTACAGATATCGGAAAATGGACTTCAGATTCGGACTGTCGGTGGTACTTTAGTACCACACGAGTTATATGTTTCCGTATCAAAATGACTTTTTTTTTTTTTAATTTTGGACTACTTTTTTTTCAAAATAGACATTTTGACAGATTTTGACATATCAAAAATCACCTTTACAGATTTCGATAAACTCACACCCTATGGGTGTGAAATGATCAAAAATCACATTATTTTTGAGCTAGCTCCTACCGTTTCCGAGATAATACGAAAAATGTCATTTTTGCTTAAAATCTGATAAATTGCACTTTTAATATCGACTTATACTAAGCATGTTACAGAAAATCATAATTTTTTACAAAAAATGTTAAAATGTCATTTTGAGCTTAAAATCTGTCAAAGTAACAGTCTTGTGTAAAAACTGTTAAAATTCCATGTTATTTGGCCAATAAATTTGAAAACGACACTTTGGCCAAAAACTGTGAATTTGTGTCATTTTGTAAAAATCTGTCAACTTCAAGACGCGATAGCTCAGAAACGGTTTGAGATATCTGAAAATGGACTTCAGATTTGGACTGTCGGTGGTACTTTAGTACCACACGAGTTATATGTTTCCGTATCAAAATGACTTTTTTTTTTTTTAATTTTGGACAACTTTTTTTCAAAATTGACATTTTGACAGATTTTGACATATCGAAAAATACCTTTACAGATTTCGATAAACTCACACCCTATGGGTGTGAAATGATCAAAAATCACATTATTTTTGAGCTAGCTCCTACCGTTTCCGAGATAATATGAAAAATGTCATTTTTGCATAAAATCTGTTAAATTGCACTTTTAATATCACCTTATATTAAGAATGTGACAAAAATCATAATTTTCTACAAAAAATGTAAAAATGTCATTTTATGCCAAGATTCTGTCAAAGTGACAGTCTTGTGTCAAAACTGTCAAAACTCCACGTCATTTGACCAATAAATTAGCAAGCGACACCTTAGGCCAAAAACTGTGAACTTGTGTCATTTTCTAAAAATCTATCAACTATAAGACGTCATAGGTCAGAAACGGTTTGAGATATCTGAAAATGGACTTCAGATTTGGACTGTCGGTGGTACTTTAGTACCACACGAGTTATATGTTTCCGTATCAAAATGACATTTTTTTTTAATTTTTGGACAACTTTTTTTCAAAATTGACATTTTGATAGATTTTGACATATCGAAAAATACCTTTACAGATTTCGATAAACTCACACCCTTAGGGTGTGAAATGATCAAAAATCGCATTATTTTTGAGCTAGCTCTTAACGTTTCCGAGATAATATAAAAAATGTCATTTTTGCATAAAATCTGTTAAATTTCACTTTTAATGCAGTCTTATACTAAGACAGTGACTAAAATCAAATTTTTTGAACAAAATGTTAAAATATCATTTTGAGTTAATATCTGTCAGAATGACACTATGGGTTAAAAATGACAAAGTGGGTCAAACTGTTAAATTAACATTTTCTGTCAAAACTGTCAAAATGACATGTTTGATCAAAACTGTCAAAATGATATTTTGAGAAACACTGTCAAAATGACATTTTAGTTCAAAACTGTCAAATTGACATTTTCTGTCAAAACTGTCAAAATGATGTTTTCTGTCAAAACTGTCAAATTGACATTTTCTGTCAAAACTGTCAAAATGTCGTTTGGTCAAAACTGTCAAAATGATGTTTTCTGTCAAAACTGTCAAATTGACATTTTCTGTCAAAACTGTCAAAATGACGTTTGGTCAAAACTGTCAAATTGACATTTTCTGTCAAAACTGTCAAAATGATGTTTTTTGTCAAAACTGTCAAATTGACATTTTCTGTCAAAACTGTCAAAATGATGTTTTCTGTCAAAACTGTCAAATTGACATTTTCTGTCAAAACTGTCAAAATGACGTTTGGTCAAAACTGTCAAATTGACATTTTCTGTCAAAACTGTCAAAATGATGTTTTCTGTCTAAACTATCAAATTGACATTTTCCGTAAAAACTGTCAAAATTACATGTTTGCTCAAAACTGTCAAATTGACATTTTCTGTCAAAACTGTCAAAATGATGTTTTCTGTCAAAACTGTCAAAATGATGTTTTCTGTGAAAACTGTCAAATTGACTTTTTCTGTCAAAACTGTCAAAATCTGTCAATTATCATTAAGATAAATAATATTATGAAAAGAAATGACATCATTTATAACCAAAACCAAACATGACAAAAGTCTGTCAAATTTGACAGTTTGACAGATACTGTCAACAACAATTATAACATATTAATTTTACACCAATATATACATACAAAATATGAAAATTCCATCAAAACTATAAAAACACAACTTTGTATGAAAATTGGTCAAGTGCGAGTCGGATTTTACGTTTTCCATACTAATCGCTCATGAGCGCCTAAATTTTTGAGATAGCAATCATTTAGTACAAAATAGTAAAAGTTTGCTATTTTTGGTACATTCATGACGTTATATCTCGGAAACGGTAAGAGATAGAGCAAAATGGACTTCAGATTTGGGCTTTCGGTGGCACGTTAGTGCCACACGAATATTATGTTTTCGTATATATAGACCTTTTTTGGATCGATTTGGACAAAAAAAATTTTTTGAAATAATCTAACCCGGGTCTAAAATTTTTGTTTATTATCCGATTTTCATGAAAAAAATTGCATTCGATGCAGAATTACTTAAATTTTGGGGTAGCTATAAATCCAACACCCTTAAAAGAAAACCAAAGCGGAGAAAAAAAAAAACAAAAACAAATGTATGGGAGGTACCAGACGCAGGAACATTTCCACCCAAAAGCGAAAAACCATAGATAGATCATGTAAAATAAAGCCCCTATACCAAGTTTGAAAGAAATCTACCGAGGACGGTACCTATAACCTAACCTAACCTAACCTAACCTAACCTAACCTAACCTAACCTAACCTAACCTAACCTAACCTAACCTAACCTAACCTAACCTAACCTAACCTAACCTAACCTAACCTAACCTAACCTAACCTAACCTAACCTAACCTAACCTAACCTAACCTAACCTAACCTAACCTAACCTAACCTAACCTAACCTAACCTAACCTAACCTAACCTAACCTAACCTAACCTAACCTAACCTAACCTAACCTAACCTAACCTAACCTAACCTAACCTAACCTAACCTAACCTAACCTAACCTAACCTAACCTAACCTAACCTAACCTAACCTAACCTAACCTAACCTAACCTAACCTAACCTAACCTAACCTAACCTAACCTAACCTAACCTAACCTAACCTAACCTAACCTAACCTAACCTAACCTAACCTAACCTAACCTAACCTAACCTAACCTAACCTAACCTAACCTAACCTAACCTAACCTAACCTAACCTAACCTAACCTAACCTAACCTAACCTAACCTAACCTAACCTAACCTAACCTAACCTAACCTAACCTAACCTAACCTAACCTAACCTAACCTAACCTAACCTAACCTAACCTAACCTAACCTAACCTAACCTAACCTAACCTAACCTAACCTAACCTAACCTAACCTAACCTAACCTAACCTAACCTAACCTAACCTAACCTAACCTAACCTAACCTAACCTAACCTAACCTAACCTAACCTAACCTAACCTAACCTAACCTAACCTAACCTAACCTAACCTAACCTAACCTAACCTAACCTAACCTAACCTAACCTAACCTAACCTAACCTAACCTAACCTAACCTAACCTAACCTAACCTAACCTAACCTAACCTAACCTAACCTAACCTAACCTAACCTAACCTAACCTAACCTAACCTAACCTAACCTAACCTAACCTAACCTAACCTAACCTAACCTAACCTAACCTAACCTAACCTAACCTAACCTAACCTAACCTAACCTAACCTAACCTAACCTAACCTAACCTAACCTAACCTAACCTAACCTAACCTAACCTAACCTAACCTAACCTAACCTAACCTAACCTAACCTAACCTAACCTAACCTAACCTAACCTAACCTAACCTAACCTAACCTAACCTAACCTAACCTAACCTAACCTAACCTAACCTAACCTAACCTAACCTAACCTAACCTAACCTAACCTAACCTAACCTAACCTAACCTAACCTAACCTAACCTAACCTAACCTTTTTTTTTTTTTTGACGCAGGGGAATGCATTTACGCATCTCACCCCGGGCTGAGGAGGCCCATTAGGGGGTGGTATGTGGGACTCCCTCCTCCCATGTCCCCCCTCTGCTAGTCAGAGGGAGGGGGAGGAGAATACCCACTAAACCCCTGCGGCGTTTCCGTCCAAGCCGTTATTGGGGGGTGCAATGAGCTCGCTAGCACGTCATCACGGCACCCCCCCGAACCTAACCTAACCTAACCTAACCTAACCTAACCTAACTAACCTAACCTAACCTAACCTAACCTAACCTAACCTAACCTAACCTAACCTAACCTAACCTAACCTAACCTAACCTAACCTAACCTAACCTAACCTAACCTAACCTAACCTAACCTAACCTAACCTAACCTAACCTAACCTAACCTAACCTAACCTAACCTAACCTAACCTAACCTAACCTAACCTAACCTAACCTAACCTAACCTAACCTAACCTAACCTAACCTAACCTAACCTAACCTAACCTAACCTAACCTAACCTAACCTAACCTAACCTAACCTAACCTAACCTAACCTAACCTAACCTAACCTTTTTTTTTTTTTTTTGACGCAGAGGAAATGCATTACGCATCCCCCCGGGGCCTGGGGATGACCCGTGAGTGGGGGTATGTGGGACTATCTCCTCCAGCAGCCCTTCCGCTAGTCGGAAGGGGGAGGAGACTACCCACTAAAACCTCTGCGGCGTTGCCACCACTTGTCGTTGAATAGGGACGCCGAGGGAATGTCATAACATCCGCGACGCCCCCCGACTGTCCCGGCTCACAGTGAGCCGGCACACCAGCACCGAAGGAGAGGGGGAACCGCAACGCTCGGAACCCCCTCCTAGGCGTGTAGGGTCAAGATTGAGGGTCCCCTACCCTCTGCCCTACTGGGGAGATCGCGGTATGCCCTGGCATACCGCGCGCGTCTTCGCCCCTTCGTCTGCGCCGGAGAGGAAGCGCATCTTCCCTATCCTCGCGCTCCCTCTCCGAGGCCTCCTTCTGCGAAATGATTACTTCGCAGAAGGAGGCAACCGCATCCCAGGATCTCTCGTTTCGCAACATGGCCGCCACGACGTTGCCAAGCGAGAGATCACCCGACCCCAAGTCCGCCACCAATTCCGCCCTTTCCACAGCCCAGCGGGGACACACCTCCAGTGTGTGCTGGGCCGTGTCGTCCATCTCCCCGCAGTCGTGACAGACAGGACTTTCCTCTCTACCAATTCGGTGCAGGTAATGACCGAAACAGCCATGTCCGGTCATTATCTGCACCAATCTATAGGTCAGCCTCCCATAACCTAACCTAACCTAACCTAACCTAACCTAACCTAACCTAACCTAACCTAACCTAACCTAACCTAACCTAACCTAACCTAACCTAACCTAACCTAACCTAACCTAACCTAACCTAACCTAACCTAACCTAACCTAACCTAACCTAACCTAACCTAACCTAACCTAACCTAACCTAACCTAACCTAACCTAACCTAACCTAACCTAACCTAACCTAACCTAACCTAACCTAACCTAACCTAACCTAACCTAACCTAACCTAACCTAACCTAACCTAACCTAACCTAACCTAACCTAACCTAACCTTTTTTTTTTTTTTTTTAAGTGGGGAAATGCTTTACGCATACCACCGGGGCGCGGGGACGGGCCCCGGTGGTTATGTGGGACTCCCGGGCTAATGAGACCCGGTTTACCCACTAAAACCCCACTGTTGCCGCCTCAACGCTATAGGGCGAGGTCACGGGAACGCTACGAACTCTTCCGTAACCCCGCCAGCGGCTGTCCGGACTCCGGACGCGTCTCTGGGGAGACCTCCCCGTTCATCTCAATGGGCGCGTCGGTCTTGTGACGCGCCCAGCCACGCAGGAGCTTTTATGTAGGCGACAGACGCCCCCGAGTCTGCCGCCCACAGGCACCTTTAAGGTGGTAGGCGGCGGTCGTATGCCAACCGCCGTCGCCCCACACGTTTGCGCCGTATTGGCTGGGAGGCCGGGTCCTCCTCCCTGCTGCGCTCTGCCGCCTCCTTCTGCGCCATCACGTCCTCGCAGAAGGAGGCCATCGCCTTCCACGGCCTCTCTCCGCCCACCATGGATTTCACCACAGCGGGCAAAGTGAGGTCGTTCCCACTACAGCCGCGAGTGCGGCTCTCTGCTCCGCCCACGCTGGACAGATTGCCAGCGTGTGTAGCGCTGTGTCTTCAGCGTCGCCGCACTCGTGGCACTCCGCCGTCGGTTCTCGTCCCGCCACCCTACACAGGTATCTCCCGAAGCAACCATGCCCCGAGAGGATCTGGGTAAGGTGGAAGGAGAGGAACCCCTCCTTTCTTCCGACCCATTCCTCCAGAACGGGCCGGATGGCTCCGATGGTCCAGTGGCCAGCAGTCGGCGCCTCCAGCCGCTCTTTCCACTTTCGGAGGAGCACTTGACGGGAGTCGAGCCTCCACCGTCTAACCTCCTCCAAGAGTGGATACACCCCCTGGCCCGCGCTTCGGTGACACGCCAGTATATGTCGGCCAGCACCGCTGCGTCGAGGTCCCAGGGTGGGGTCCCCGCCAGCACGCACGCTGCCTCGTAGGAGACAGTGCGGTATGCCCTCGCCATCCTGGCCGCCATGACCCGCTGCGGCCTCCGCAATTGGGCCTGGTTTTGGGCGTCCAGGGAATAGGCCCAAATGGGTGCCCCGTACAGGGCCATCGACCGCACCACTCCTGCGTACAACCTCCGGCAGCCCGCGTTTGGTCCGCCGACGTTGGGAATGAGCCGACTTAGAGCCGACGCCGACGCGATTAGTTTGGGAGCAAGTCGTTTGAAATGCTCCCTGAAGGTCCACCGGCTATCAAGGACTATGCCTAGGTACCGCATTGTCGACTTGATGCCGATGGACGTCCCACCCACCACCAAGCAGGAATCTGCCGGAGGGGCTTTCCGGGGCCCGTGAAAACACAGGGCCTCGGATTTGTTCAGAGCCACCTCCAGCCCCAGCTTTCTAATGCGAGCCACTACAGACGCCACTCCCGCAGTGGCTCGAACCAACGCCTCCCTGAAGGTGCTCCCACGAGCCGTCACCAGCGTGTCGTCGGCATAACAAGTTACGCCGACTCCTGGTGGATATGCACCCCGAAGCACATAGTCGTACCCGATGTTCCACAGGAGCGGCCCTAGGACGGACCCCTGTGGAACACCGCACGACAGCTCCCTTTCCCTCCATGCGCCGCTGGTGGGGTACCTGATGGTTCTATCAGTGAGATAGTCCTCCACCGTCTTCCTCAGGTACCCAGGCACAACGTGACGCCTCAGTGCCGCCTTGATGCACACCCAGGGTAGGGAGTTGAAAGCGTTGGCGATGTCGAGAGACACCGCCACAACCACCTCGCCCCGGGACACTGCATCATCCGCCAGAGCCCTCACCCTCGCGATTGCGTCGATGGTGGACCTGCCCCGGCGGAAGCCGAATTGGTAGGCACTGAGGTCTGGTCCCACCTCCTCGAGGTGCCGGTTCAGACGAGCCGCCACCACGCGCTCGAACAATTTGCTGGCCTCGTCCAGGAGCACTATCGGCCTGTAAGCTGAGGGCGAGTCAGCCGGCCGCCCCTCTTTGCGCAAGAGGACCAGCTTTCCTGATTTCCAGGAACGAGGGAACCGCCCCTGCGCCAGGCAGCTGCTGAATAGCGCCCTCAAACGCGGCTCAAGTGGGCCCAGAGCCAGGACCCAGGCCCGGCCGGGGACTCCGTCAGGGCCGGGGGCAGTGTGGCTTTTCGCTCGGAGTCGTAAAACCGCCGCCCCCAATTCAGCCTCCGTTACTTCCGGCGCGTCTCCCTCGTCAGCCATACTCCCTCTGGGGGTATCATGGGAGGAGGTGTGTGCTCCTCTGTTGTTGTCGGGAACAGGGCATCAACGACCTGCTCCAGGAGCTGTGGTTGGAGACTCTGCGTGAGCGGTGGCGCCCAAGGGCGAAGCTTGCGCCTCACCATCTTGTACGGCCTACCCCACGGATCGTTGTTGAGAGTCTCCAACATCTCCTTCTCTGCCAGATCCTTCGCTCTGCCGATTGCCCCCTGCAGTACTTTGACGGCCGTCGTGTACGCTGCATACAGCCGCTCCTCCTCTGGCGCGTCTCGGATACGCCGCCTTCGGTAGTGAGTGTACTGGCGTCTCGCAGCAACACACGACTCGCGCAGTTGCGCAAGTTCGGCGGACCACCAGTACACAGCACGTTTAGGAGGTATCGGGCCCACTCGCGGCATCGCAGCATCGCACACCTCGACCATGGCACTCCCCATCCTCTCGGCTTCCGCGTCGACCTCCACTGGGGCTTCGACGGCTGGCAGCCAGGCTTTCACCACGGCTGCTTCGAGCAATACCTCCCGGTCCAGACGTTTCACTGCCCAACGCGGGCCGTCCCCTTGCAAAGGCCGGTTCAGACCGATCGGGTTGTCCGGAAGTGTGGAGACTTCAAACCGAATGTATCGGTGGTCCGACAACGTCTCCACATCTTCCAACACTTCCCAGCCTCGAACACGGCGCGCCAGGGCAGCGTTCGCGAACGTGACGTCCACGATAGAGCCACCCTGTTGCCGCACACACGTGTTTACCGACCCTCGGTTGAGGACGACTAGCCCAGTCGATATTGCCCACTCTTCTAATTCAGCCCCGCGGGCGTCCGTTGCCGGCGATCCCCACGCAGTGGATTTGGCATTAAGGTCCCCAGCTACGAGCACCATACCCGGCCGCCTTCTGCCGATCAGAGCTCCGACCTCGATCAGAAACTGTTCGAATTCGGCCAGAGTCCGATTCGGCGAGAAGTACGCTCCCACCAGCATAATGTCACCAATCCAGGCCGCAACGTATCCACGGCCCCTTTCTATTCTTTGGGGCGGCGTGGGACCGGCGGGCGAATTGGTGACAATAGCCACTAGGCCGTCTAAGTCGCCAGCCCAATTGTCCCTAGGTGGGACAGAGTAGGGCTCGGCAATAACCCCCACACTAATCTGCCATTCCGCCAGGCTCTGGTACACAAGGTCCTGTGCTCTGGCGGAATGGTTGATGTTCCCCTGCAGAAAGCTGATGGCCATTATTTATTCAGCGGCCATTGCTTCCCCCAACGCATTGCTGGCCGCGGGTGTTGTTGCGGCCGGCTGAGAAGACTGCGAGGGGGCCAGGGGGCCATCGCGAGTCTTCCTATCTTTCCTCGGTCCTCGGGCAGTGCACGCCTTGGAGCCCAGGGCATGGCTTGCCGACTTACCTAATGCCTCGCACACTGCACAGTGGGGCTCGGCCGAGCATTGTGCCGCCTTGTGATCCGGCTTTCCACAGCGGTAACACAGGCTGCCGCGATCTATCTGCGCTTGACATTGCGCCCTGACATGCCCAACCTCCAGGCAGCGGTAGCAACGTAGTCTTCTGGGCTCCAGCAGCTTCACCTGTGCCGAAGACCATCCAACCAGGAAACGACCCCCGTCGGACACCTTCTTTGCCGCCGTGACCGGGCAGCGTACCCAAACTGTGCCAAGACCAGTGTAATCCCGGCGGATTTCCCCTGCCCTGACCTGGTTCTGAGTACACTCCCCGGCGCGAGCAACGGCGGCGACTACCTCCTCCGACGTCACAGAGTCATCCAGGTTGGATAGGCGCAACTCCGCACACTTTGTCGGCCTGGACACTCGGACTCCCTCTCCCAGTTTTTCCGCCAGCTCACTTGCCAGCTTATCGGCCTTCTCACCGCTGTTCACACCCGGTAGCTGCAGGATCCGTGCGCCAGTGGCTGCCCGCCGAAACCGCAAATCCGAAATGCCCAGTTCGGATAGCTTGACCTTCTCCTTTGCTTCGGCCAGCACCTTGGCATAAGTTGCGCCGTTTGCCTCCGCTTCCGGTTGCAGCGTCAGCACCACAGCTGCCGAGCGAGGAGGGCGAAGTCTCCGGGCTTTAGGTTTCGCCCGCTGCGGTGCTGGCTGGGGCGCCTTTGCCTTGGTCGCTGCTGCCTTCCTCCTCTTCTTTCTGCCGCCGACCGCCACCTTCCAGCCCTCGTCAGTGGACGTGGCAGCCGCTGGCCGAGGGGGTTCAGTAGCGGGCGGAAGAGGACTCTCAGTGGGGGTGGCCTTCGCTGACGGTTTCGGCGCACTCTTCTTGCCCTTTCTCTTCCTCTTGTCACCCTTTTGGGGTTCAGAGGTGTAGTTAGGGGGACCTCGGGTAGGCGTTGGCCTTCCCGTTTTTCCCCTGTGGCCGTTTGCGTTCGGAGCGCAGGTCCGTCACCTCCGCCCTCAGTTTGGCATTTTGCCTCTGCAGCCGTCGCGTCTCTTCGGAGGAAGTAAGCTCCTTCAGGTCTTCGACCGCTTCCCCGATTGACGCGACAGCCGACTTGAGGGCCCGTACAAAGGTCCCTTTTAGGTTAGCGGACCCAGTGGCCACCAGCTCCACCGTCTTGAGGCTGTTTTGCACCCTTCGGTGGAGCGACGCCGCACTGTTATCTGCCCCGTCTGTGTTTGGTGGGCCCGTGATCGTCCCGCCGCTCTTTGGGGACCCGCCCGGCACCAGCGACCGCGTGAGGCTCGCCAGCTCCTCCTCCGCCTTGCGCTGGATCTCCTCCCGTCTGAGGCGGTTGAGCTCCCGCTTCGTTTGGGCAAGCCCCGCGTCGTGAGTCGAGCCCCCGCTCCGCGCTGAGTCCGACTCGGCACCCGCGTTGGAAGATTTGGGGCTCCCAGTGCCATCGATCGCATGCGTCTCCTGCGGTAAGCGCGAGCCGGAGCCGAGCTGGATGCGCTCGACCAAGACTATGGGTGTTTTGCCAAGCGAATCGACCTTGTCTTTAAGGCCGCTTTGGCGCCTCCCCGGTTTAACTTTTTTACCGCTTTTGGCAGTGCCAGTCTGTGGTGCCGCGGCTCCCACGTCGCTTTCTGACCCGGAAGACAGTGCCATGTCGTCCGCGGGCCGCTTGTCGGGCCTCGAGCCCCAGAACTTCAGGCCCGTGCCCGAGGTCGAGGGCTCCTCCAGCGCCCTCGGGGGACCCATGTCCACCGAGCCTTCCGGGCCCTCCGAGCCCTCCGAGTCGCCGGTATCAGCGGGGGAGACCACGCCAAACAGGTCTCGTCCGTCAAGCCTTGAGGGGGAGTAGAACTCTTCCCTCTCGGGTGACGGGGTGGAGGCTCCGCGGAGGCCAGTCATCCTTCCGGTGAACACTCTTGTTCTCTGGGTGGAAGGACGCACGAACTGCTTGAACCCTGTGGGCACAGGTGCATCCACTGTCCCCGTTGCCGTCTCGGACGCGGGGTAGCGTATATAACGCCCGAATGCGTCCCGTAGTGGGCGGTACCCCGCCGGGACGGGCCTAGGCGAGGGCAGGGCAAGCCCGGGTGAGGACGGGGTGCCCGCCGCCTCCTCGCTGACCACATCTCCATCTCCGTATGCAGGTTTCGGGGAAGGCTCAATCTCGGCCTCCTCCGCATCTGCTCCTCCACGCAGCCTCAGCAACAAATCCAAATCGTTAGCATCGGCGTCCGTTGATCGTTTGCCAGTGTCATTTGGTATTGGTCCTCGAGTGGTGTGCCCCCCAGAATACGGCGGGCGGCATGTCACCACAGTACGGGCATCCGGATGCCCGTTCTGTGGTGACGCGGAGGATTGGGACCTCCTGGGGTAGTCCTACTGTATGTTGGCCACTCATTTTTGCTATTTTTAAGGGGTATGCCCCCCTTTGTGCGGCGCTTGTGACTGGGCTCCCCCCAGCCACGCATCCCATCGGCACGCCGCAAACCTTGGGATTGGGGATTTTTATAGTGGTTTACTCCACTTGGCCTGCCTCTCAGTGAGGGAGGCCCCCGGTCCGCTCAGTGCGGGTTGCGGGTTGCCCGACGGTGGCCGTAGCCACGACGCCGCGCCAGGCGGCCTGGGCAGTTGGGCACGCCTCCGGTAGCTCATAGAGCCCCGACTCCATCCCGGGGGGACACCTGGCAGCTCGCACTGTGCCCTCTGCTGACTTCAGAGGCCCCGTGTGCTGCTCTTAGTCTGGCCTCTCGCCTCAGGCCTGTCCGGTTTGGGAGGCCCTGTCCGGCATAGCCCTGAGGGTCCTGGAGGCACGCAAGCCCCTTCACCACGGCAAGGTGGCAACACGTCGAAGGGGAACCTTTTTTTTTTTTTTTTTTTTTTTTTTTTTTTTACGTGGGGAATGCGTTTACGCATACCGCCGGGTCTGAGGTGGTGGGCGACCCGGTCGGTTATGTGGGGCTCGAGGCTGTAAAGAGGCCCCCCTACCCACTAAACCCCACGGTGTCCTCTCACCGCTTTGTGTGCGGGGTCCCGGGGAAGCTCGCGCAATGCGTCCGCGGCCCCGCAGCGGCCATCCTGCATCAGGATCCGTCGCCAGGTCGGCTTTTTAAGCCGACCGATCCTCGCCTTGGGAGCGCTTCCCGGACACAGGGTCGCGCTCTCCAGCTCGAGAGCTAGCGTTTGTGGGCGAGGGCGCTCTCATGCCTCCCTCGCCCGCTAGCTATCGTTAGGGTGGCAGGTTCCGCTCGTGAGCGGCACGTCTGCGGCCTGTGCGGCGGCGGCGCATCGGGTCTGCCTCGGCCTGGGTTTCCCGTTCGCGCTCCGCCGCCTCCTTCTCCTTAAGGACGTGCTCGCTGAAAGAGAGCAGAGCCTCCCACCCTTCCTCGCTGGCCACCATGGCCCGCACCACCGCCGGCAGCGAGAGGTCTGGCCCCACCTGGGCCATCAGCTCCTGCCGCTCCTCCTCCCATGCCGGACACTCGGCCAGTGTGTGCTGGGCCGAGTCTACGCCAGCTCCGCACGCGTGGCACTCCGTAGTCGGTTCTCTCTGAGCGACTTTGTGCAGGTAGCTGCCGAAACAGCCATGCCCCGACAGCACCTGCGTCAGTCGGAAAGAGAGAACCCCGGAGCGCCTTTCGACCCAGTCGTGGAGGACTGGGCGAACCGCCTCTATGGTGCGGGAGCCGGCCCTCGGCCGTTCCAGCCGGTGCACCCACATCTGCATCGCCTCGCCCTGGAGCTCCTCGCGCCGCTTTTCCACCTCCGGTGGCGCCGGTGGGTTGTCCCCTGCTCGTGCCTCCGCACGCCAGCGGAACAGTGCTGCGTGGGCTCGCGCGTCGAGGTCCCAGGGCAGGCACCCGGCTAACGCGCATGCGGCATCCGCGCCCACCGTGCGGTACCCTCGGATTACCCTCAGCGCCATTGCTCTTTGCGGTCTCCGCAGTTGAGCGATGTTGTGGCTGCTGAGGGCATCCGCCCATACTGGGGCACCGTAGAGCGCCATCGAGCGCACCACGCCCGTGTAGAGGCGGCGGCACATTGCGTTGGGCCCCCCCAGGTTGGGCAGTATACGCCCAAAGGCCGCCGCTGCACGCAGTAATTTCGGCGCGAGGCGCTCGAAGTGCGCCTTAAAATTCCATTTGCTGTCAAGTACGACACCGAGGTACAACAGTGTCGGCTTGACAGCAATTGGGACTCCTCCCACGATAATCTGGGCCCCAGCTGGGGGCGCTTTCCGCGGGCCGTAAAAGCAGATGGCCTCGCACTTCGCAAGGGCCACCTCCAGCCCTAGCCGGCGAATGCGGGCCACGCAGTGGGCGACTCCTGCCGTTGCCAGAACGGCTGCGTCGCGGTAGCTGGGTCCTCTGGCCGTCACGAGCGTGTCGTCGGCGTAACAGGTGACCCCGACTCCACGCAAGTTTTCCCCCCGTAGGACCCAGTCGTAGCCAATGTTCCACAGGAGTGGTCCCAGCACCGACCCCTGTGGAACTCCGCACGACATGCGCCTCCGACCCCAGTCCCGTCGCCCTGGCCAGACGATCGCCCGTCCCTCCAGGTAGGCGGCTACGATGCGCGACAGATGGAGCGGCACTCCGTGAAAGCGCAGAGCCTCGTTGATAACTTCCCAGGGCAAGGTGTTGAAGGCGTTGGAGATGTCTAGCGACACCGCCAAGACAACCTCACCCTGGGAAACGGCCTCCTCCGCTATTGCCTTCACCCGGAGTATCGCGTCCACCGTCGACCGCCCCCCCCTAAAGCCAAACTGCTGGTCCGCCAGGTTTGGCCCTGCGCGTTCCATGTGCCCGATGAGGCGAGCTGCGATTATCCGCTCAAAGAGCTTGCCCACCTCATCGAGCAGGACAATGGGCCGGTATCCGGCTGGAGAGTCCGCCGGCCGCCCGCCTTTGCGAAGGAGAACCAGTTTCCCGGTTCTCCATTCGTTGGGGAAGCAGCCCTGCTCCAGGCATGCCGTCAGCAGCCGCAGGAGCTTTGGCCCCAGGGCGTCCATAGCCAGGACCCAAGCACGACCCGGAATGCCGTCGGGCCCGGGGGCCGTGTTCTTGGCCCTGAGCCGATGGACAGCTGCGCAGAGCTCACCGGGAGTGACGGGTGGGACTGCAGCCTCCTCACTAGTTTCCGCCCTCAGGGGCGCCATGGCAGGTGGTGTATGCGGGCCCCGCTCGGGGAAGAGCGTCGCGACCACTCGGTCCACGAGGTCGGGCTCGAGCGATTGGGTCAGTGGTGGCGCCCACGCGCGCAACCTGCTCCGGACGAGTTTGTATGGCCTGCCCCACGGGTCGGCATTGAGGGTCTCCAGAAATTCGGCACGACTCGCCTCAATTGCCTTCCCAATGGCCATCGAAAACTCTGCCCGGGAGTTTTTGTACGCCTCGTAGGTGCGGCGGATCTCGTCCTCGCTGGGCCTCCTTCTCCGCCTCTGGCGCATGTACTGGCGCCGCGCGGCTACACAGCCCTCGCGCAGTTGCGCGAGCTCGGCGGACCACCAGTACACGCTCGGTTTCGGCGGCCGAGGCTTGGCCCGGGGCATTGACGCGTCACACACGCGCGTCATGGCCCCTCGGAACCAGGACGCTTCCGCCTCTACCACCACCGCTCCCTCCTGTACGGGCAGCCAGGCTTCCACGATCGCCGCCTTTTTTTTTTTTTTTTTTTTTTTTTTTTTTTTTTTTTTTTTTTTTTTGGGGGAATCCGTTATGGATCCCACTGGCCCGGGAGAAGCCAGTGGGTATGTCGGACTCTCACCGACTAAACCCCCTGGGGTGTTCCGCCGCTCGCTTTGTGGACGGGGTTTCGGGCACTTGTTTTAGGCCTCCGATACCCCGTCAGCGTTGCCCTTGCGGGCCCGTCTTTTTAGACTCCTCTAGAAGTCACCTCCGCTGAAGGCCCTCGGAACACTAGAGGGCCTTCCAGCCCGAACCTCTTCAGGCGGGCGATGGGGCTCCCGACCCATCACCCGCAGGTTCCCGCTATGGTGGCATGAGACGAGCCGCGTAGGCTCTTCGCCGCCTAGCTGGTCTGCGTCGGCGCTGAGGGAGCGAATTTTCATCGTCCTCGCGCGATCGCTCCGCGGCCTCCTTCTGCGTCAAGACGGTGACGCTAAAGGTGGCCACTGCCGCCCAAGCCTCCTCACTGCCGATCATACAACGTACTAACGCCGGCAGTGAGAGGTCTCCGCCCACCACCGTGGACATGGCAGCGCGAGGCTCCGCCCACGCAGGGCACTCTTCACGCGTGTGTTTGGCCGTGTCCACGGCTCCCCTGTCACAGTGGTGACATTCTGGGGTCGGCTCTCGTCCAACCCTCTCACACAGGTACCATCCGAAACAACCGTGTCCCGTCAGGAGCTGTGTGAGGTGGAAGGAGGGTGCGCCATGTTTGCGTTCGACCCATTCCTTCAGAACGGGCCGAACAGCGGTCACCAGGTCCCGGCTAGCTCCCGGGATCTCCAGGCGCTCTGACCATTGGTGGTAAAGGTCGTCCCGCACATCGTCACGCCACTGGCGGACCTCCCGAGGGGCGGGCCAGTTTCCCTCCTTTCGTGCCGTGAGCAACCGCCAGTAGACCGCAGACTGGGCCTTGGCCTCGAGGTCCCATGGCGGGCTCCCGGCTAACAGACAGGCTGCCACGTGTGAGTTATCGCGGTACGCTCGAGCCACCCTGAGAGCTATGGCCCGCTGCGGTCGACGCAATAGGGCCGCACTCCGAGGTCTCAGGGTGTCCGCCCAAATAGGCGCCCCGTAAAGCGCCATCGAGCGCACCACACTCACATATAGCCGCCTGCAGGCTCCTCCTGGCCCACCCAGGTTTGGGAGAATCCTCCCAAGCGCTCCAGCTGCAGCCATTAATTTAGGCGCCAGGCGCTTAAAATGCTCTTCGAACTTCCATCGACCGTCGAGGACAAGTCCCAGGTATTTCATCGTCGACCCGACGGCGATGGAAGTTCCTCCCACTATAATGTGTGCCCCGTCTGGTGGCTTATTCCGAGGTCCGTGGAATACCAGGACCTCGGACTTGTGAAGAGCCACCTCGAGGCCTAACGCCCTGATTCTGTGGACGGCATATGCCACCCCTGCTGTGGCGAGATGGGCCGCCTCTCTATGGGTTCTGCCACGGGCCGACACGAGGGTGTCATCAGCGTAGCACGTGACGCTGATGCCCCGCACAGTGGCCCCGCGCAGGACCCAGTCGTAACCGATGTTCCACAGGAGCGGCCCCAACACCGAGCCCTGTGGAACACCGCACGACATCTGTCTTCGCCCCCAGCCATCTTTCGTGGGGAACACCACAGCGCGCCCGGCAAAGTAGTCAGCTACAATGCTTTGCAGGTATTCTGGCACGCTGTGGTATTTAAGCGCCGCTTTGATTGTTTCCCAGGGCAGGGTGTTAAAGGCGTTAGAGATGTCAAGCGACACAGACATCACCACCCCACCCTGAGAAACCTCTTCCTCCGCAAAATCCCTTACACGGGCGATCGCATCCAGCGTCGAGCGCTGCGGGCGGAAGCCGTATTGGCAGTCGCTTAGGCCCGGGTTCATGCTCCTGACGAGGCGGGTCGCTATTACCCGCTCGAAGAGCTTGCTCGTCTCGTCGAGCAGGACTATAGGGCGGTAGGCCGACGGCTGATCGGGCGGGCGCCCCTCCTTTCGGAGGAGTACCAGCTTACCCGTTTTCCACCTATTGGGGAACCGCCCCTGAGTCAGGCACGAGGTGAACAGGCCTCTGACTTCCTCTTCGAGCTCGCTGAGTGCGACCACCAGTGCGCGCCCGGGTATGCCGTCAGGCCCGGGAGCCGTATTTTTCGACCGAAGCTTATGGACGGCAACGTCGAACTCTGCTTCGGAGACTGGCGGCACTTCCTCTCCACTTCCGGCGGTCTGGTGTTAGGTGCCATAGCTGGAGGCACGAACTCTCCCCTCTCGGGAAACAGGGCACCGACGACTCGCTCCAGGAGGTCTGGCTGGAGGCTGCTTGTCAAGGGGGGCGCCCAGGGTCGAAGCTTCTTTCTTACAGCTCGATACGGCCTACCCCAAGGATCCCTGTCAAGAATCTCAAGCCATTCCTCCCAGGCCGCCTCTTTCGCTTGCGCTATGGCCTTCCGCAGGGTTGCACGGGACTCCCTGTAGGTACCGTACAGTGCTTCTTCCTCAGCCTCGTCTCTATTCCGCCTTCTTCTGTATCTGGTGTACTGGCGGCGCGCAGCCACGCACGCGTTCCGCAGTTGGCGGAGTTCAGGTCGCCACCAGTACACTTGGCGCTTGGGCACGAAAGGC
Source organism: Leguminivora glycinivorella (assembly GCF_023078275.1). Classification (NCBI taxonomy): domain Eukaryota; kingdom Metazoa; phylum Arthropoda; class Insecta; order Lepidoptera; family Tortricidae; genus Leguminivora; species Leguminivora glycinivorella. Next base: position 23,270,490 of record NC_062983.1, on the reverse strand, counting down.
TTGGCCCTTGGCATAGCCGCATCGCACACTCGGGTTAGAGCGGCAGCGAGAAGCTCCGCTTCGTGGTCGACCTGGTTTGGCTCATTATGAGCCCCCAGGACTCGACTATGGCCGCCTCCTTTGCCAGCTGTCTGTCAAGTTTTGACAGCACCCATCTTGGACTGTCCCCTGCAGCGGGTCGGTTTTGTCTTGGAGTGGCGGGTACAGTTGCGACCTCAAACTGTATATACCGGTGGTCCGATAGTGTCTCCACGCCAGTCTCCACCCTCCAGTGACGAACGCGGCAAGCCAGGGCGTTGGACGCAAAGGTAACGTCCACGATGGACTCACCCTGAGGCCGCACGCATGTACTCTCCGACCCGGTGTTGAGGACAGTCAGCCCTTGCGAGATTGCCCACTCTTCTAATACCTCGCCCCGGATGTCTGTTGCTGGAGATCCCCATGCCGTTGACTTTGCATTGAAATCTCCAGCCACTAACACCGGGATAGGAGACATTTGCCCTATCAAGGCTCCAACTTCTGTGAGCATCCGTTCAAACTCGGCAAGGGCACGATTGGGAGAAAAGTATATCCCGATGATGCCTAAGCCGCCTGTGACAGCCATCACAAACCCACTACCCCTCACAGAGTTTTCGATGGCTAGCGATCCGGCTAGAGCAGGGACAATAATGGCCACTGTCTTGTCCTGGTCCGACACCCAGTCGTCTCGGTTTGGGATAAAGTAGGGTTCCGAAACTACCGCCGCCTTTATGTCCCACTCAACCATGGACTGGAGCAATAGATCCTGCGCCGCGGCACAGTGGTTGATATTCGCCTGGATACACTTTATAGCCATTTTATTGGTCGGTGTCCATGGTTTCCGGCACAGCATTTTGCTGGGAAGGCGGAGGTGTTTCTTGACCTGCTCCTGTCTTCTTCACGGCTTGCTTATTCGGGCGAACCTTATTATTCTGGCACCCTTTGCCACCAATCGGATGATCAGCCGGTTTCCCAGCTGCCTTGCAAACGGCACAACTCGGTTGAGCATTGCACTCGCGTGACTTGTGACCGGGTTCCCCACAGCGATAACAGATGTTACTCCGGTCGATGCCCTTTTCGCACTTGGCTCCAACGTGGCCTGTCTCCAGACAGCGGTAACACCTAAGAGGTTTGGCGTCTAACAGGACGACTCGCGCCGAGATCCAGCCTACTTTGAGTCGGCCTGCCTCTACGACCTTTTTGGCGGCAGCCACTGGACAGCTCAGCCAGAGCGTCCCAGAGCCATTCTGGCTGCGCGATATCACGCCGGATTTGACGGCCTCAGCAGCGCAGTTGCCGAGCTCAGCCACAGCCGCTACGACTTCCTCAGCGGTCGCTGAATCATCCAGCCCCATGACGCGGATGTCAGCGCATTTAATCGGTCGCTGAATGTGGACCATGTTAGGATCCAGAACCTCCCTCAGTTTCGCAGCCAGAGCATCCGCCGCAACTTCAATCTCTTTGGTGTCAGCAGGAAGCTCTAGCATGCGTGCTCCGGTAGCTGTTGTCCGGAAGCGGACAGAGGAGATTCCTATTTCTTCCAACTTTATTTTCTTCTTAGCTTCAGCTAAGATCGTTTCGTACTTAACGCCGGTGTCGACAGCTTCCTGTTTGAGCGTAAGAGTAACTGCAGCGGTGCGCGGGGGCTGCAGTTTACGCTTACGTGCCGGCTTGGACGCCTGTGTTGCAGGAGCTGTCGGCTTTTTGGCTTTTTTGGCCTTCCTGCCTAGTGCGTCTTTCCAGCTCCCACTTGGAGGATTTGCCGGAGCAGCTGCTGAAGCTGTTGGAGCCGCAGCAGCAGCTGTTGATTCCTGTTGAACTTCTCTAGCGCCAGCAGCTTCTTTAGCAGCTAGAGTAGTCTTCTTGCGCCTTGTTTTGGATTTGGCACCTTGTTTCACACCTGATGTGGCAGGCTGGGTAGCCGCTGCCATTCCTCCTGCACGATTAGATTGGTCATCCAATTCAGGCTGGCCAGACACGTCCTGTTCTTCACGCCGGTCCGAAGCCAAAGGTGGGCGCAACCGTGGTTCGGGGAGGAGGCGACATTCAATGCCCTCCAGCCTGGCGTTCAGCATGTTGCTAAATTGCGCCGTGCTACTACGCAGCGCTTCCTCCACGATCTTTTTTATTTCGGCATCAGTTGCTACAGCAGGCTGGTTGCGGATTTCTTGAACCTGCCTCCGCAGCTCCGCTAGCTGGGTCTTGAGCTGCGTATTCGCCGCTTCGAGGCGCGCAACTTCATCTGACGTAGTGCGTGACCTCAACTCTGCGAAGGCTCCACCGAGAGTGGTAACCGAGTCCTTCAGAAGCTTTTGGTATGTGCCCTTTAAGTGCCCTGACTTGCTCATCACGTGGGTCACCGCGTTAAGGGCGGCCCGAACCTTGTCCTCGATCGCAACTGCAGTTTCCATTTCCACACTGCAGTCGGGAGACTGGGACTGTCGGTTTATCAAGCGAGCACTCCTGTCTCTCGCCGCTTCTTCTGATGAGGCTAGGAAAGCCGCCAACGCCTGCTCTGTGTTGAGCTGTTCCAAGCGAGCTTTTTCAGCAGACAGCTCGGCCTGCAGCTTTCCGAAGCCTACATATTCGCCTGTGGTCGGTGGCCGACCCCTGCCTCGTTTAGACATCGCCTTTAAGAACGGCTTTCTCTTAGCCAGCATCTCGTCTACGGGCGCCACGTCACTGTCAGTATCCGAGATACCGTCATCAGCGGGCCGTTTTTCACCCTTCCGCCAGTATTTTCCCACAATTATGTTTTCTCGGGAACTCACTGTTTCCATAGTGGCTGCTGATGAGTCAGACTCCAGTCCGGGTCGCTCGTCACATCTGGTGAGCGACACCCGTAGGTCCGGCAGTGATCCCCGGTTCTCCTTTTTCATCTGAGACCTCGTAGAGGTTTCTGTTGAGGCCTCCGTGGATTCGTCAGGTGCCGATCCAGACACGAATCGACCCTTAGTATCTCGTGGCGGTGGATTGCCGCCCCTCAGTCTAAGAATGCTCCAATAGTCATTGAAGCACCCTCCTGCTTTCTCCTGTTTCTTCGTCCTAGTTTTATTTGATCGTTTTGGTGCCATGTTTATAAAAATTTTAACTTCGCTTCCTGTGTTCCTCACCCACCACGGAGCCCACACTGGGGATGCACACAATGTGCACCAAGGCTACCCAGAAAGTATAGACACGAGGGGTTGGAATTGCTACGCGACATCGGGAGCTACAGACGTGTGGCTGGAAGAATCGATCTTATTCCTCCAGTTGTTCCACACGCCCTTGCCCCGTCAGCATGGAAGAATTCCACTGTCCCAGACAGCCCCCTCGCATCTAGCCTGCAACTCACGCCGTCTCATCCCATGATCGTTGCGTGTCCAAATACCCTGCAGTGGCTAGCTGCAGGGCTACCGTTTAGCGAGAAATAAGGGCCGAAGAGGGCGTGTTGCGTTGCGAGAGTAACTGACCCGACTCTGCTCGGCTCAACCCTCCAGGATCCCGTCTTCCCCACGTACGGCTCGCACTGTGCAGGACATACACAGGTAGGTGACTGAGGTGTTAGAGGTCAACCTACTCCCTCCTGTGGTTTTTGAAGAGGTGTCCTTCCTCGCGATCCCTGTCCGAGACAGCGACCCTCGTGCCAGCCCCACGGGCCGGGTTACGATTTGGCCGACGGCCGACCTGGGTCAACCACCGCCCTCACAGCAAGTAATTTTTTATAGAGGTTTTCTTCCTCGCAGCCCCCACCCCGAGGGGAGGCGGCCCCCGCTCCTGGCACCCACGGGCCAAGTTTGCGGTATAGGCGACGCACACACGGCATCGCACAATCTCCAACGTCTGCATCCTCTATCACCTCAGATGGACTGAGACAAGACGAGAGCAGTTACGAACATGACATTGAAGTCAACGCAGGAGCAATGAAGCTCAACTGCAAGCACGCCTCACGACTGGTAGTTCGCAGAGGGAGAGTAGCTAACGCGCAACTGAGCGGCTACTCTCCCCCTCCCAGGGTGCACCACGAGGAGGTCTACCAGCCCTGCACCCCAACCTAACCTAACCTAACCTAACCTAACCTAACCTTTTTTTTTTTTTTTTTTTTTTTTGTTGACCCAGGGGGAATCCGTTATGGATCCCACTGGCCCGGGAGAAGCCAGTGGGTATGTCGGACTCTCACCGACTAAACCCCCTGGGGTGTTCCGCCGCTCGCTTTGTGGACGGGGTTTCGGGCACTTGTTTTAGGCCTCCGATACCCCGTCAGCGTTGCCCTTGCGGGCCCGTCTTTTCAGACTCCTCCAGAAGTCACCTCCGCTGAAGGCCCTCGGAACACTAGAGGGCCTTCCAGCCCGAACCTCTTCAGGCGGGCGATGGGGCTCCCGACCCATCACCCGCAGGTTCCCGCTATGGTGGCATGAGACGAGCCGCGTAGGCTCTTCGCCGCCTAGCTGGTCTGCGTCGGCGCTGAGGGAGCGAATTTTCATCGACCTCGCGCGATCGCTCCGCGGCCTCCTTCTGCGTCAAGACTGTGACGCTAAAGGTGGCCACTGCCGCCCAAGCCTCCTCCCTGCCGATCATACGACGTACTAACGCCGGCAGTGACAGGTCTCCGCCCACCACCGTGGACATGGCAGCGCGAGGCTCCGCCCACGCAGGGCACTCTTCACGCGTATGTTTGGCCGTGTCCACGGCTCCCCTGTCACAGTGGTGACATTCTGGGGTCGGCTCTCGTCCAACCCTCTCACACAGGTACCATCCGAAACAACCGTGTCCCGTCAGGAGCTGTGTGAGGTGGAAGGAGGGTGCGCCATGTTTGCGTTCGACCCATTCCTTCAGAACGGGCCGAACAGCTGTCACCAGGTCCCGGCTAGCTCCCGGGATCTCCAGGCGCTCTGACCATTGGTGGTAAAGGTCGTCCCGCGCGTCGTCACGCCACTGGCGGACCTCCCGAGGGGCGGGCCAGTTTCCCTCCTTTCGTGCCGTGAGCAACCGCCAGTAGACCGCAGACTGGGCCTTGGCCTCAAGGTCCCATGGCGGGCTCCCGGCTAACAGACAGGCTGCCACGTGCGAGTTATCGCGGTACGCTCGAGCCACCCTGAGAGCTATGGCCCGCTGCGGTCGACGCAATAGGGCCGCACTCCGAGGTCTCAGGGTGTCCGCCCAAATAGGCGCCCCGTAAAGCGCCATCGAGCGCACCACACTCACATATAGCCGCCTGCAGGCTCCTCCTGGCCCACCCAGGTTCGGGAGAATCCTCCCAAGCGCTCCAGCTGCAGCCATTAACTTAGGCGCCAGGCGCTTAAAATGCTCCTCGAACTTCCATCGACCGTCGAGGACAAGTCCCAGGTATTTCATCGTCGACCCGACGGCGATGGAAGTTCCTCCCACTATAATGTGTGCCCCGTCTGGTGGCTTATTCCGAGGTCCGTGGAATACCAGGACCTCGGACTTGTGAAGAGCCACCTCGAGGCCTAACGCCCTGATTCTGTGGACGGCATATGCCACCCCTGCTGTGGCGAGATGGGCCGCCTCTCTATGGGTTCTGCCACGGGCCGACACGAGGGTGTCATCAGCGTAGCACGTGACGCTGATGCCCCGCACAGTGGCCCCGCGCAGGACCCAGTCGTAACCGATGTTCCACAGGAGCGGCCCCAACACCGAGCCCTGTGGAACACCGCACGACATCTGTCTTCGCCCCCAGCCATCTTTCGTGGGGAACACCACAGCGCGCCCGGCAAAGTAGTCAGCTACAATGCTTTGTAGGTATTCTGGCACGCTGTGGTATTTAAGCGCCGCTTTGATTGTTTCCCAGGGCAGGGTGTTAAAGGCGTTAGAGATGTCAAGCGACACAGACATCACCACCCCACCCTGAGAAACCTCTTCCTCCGCAAAATCCCTTACACGGGCGATCGCATCCAGCGTCGAGCGCTGCGGGCGGAAGCCGTATTGGCATTCGCTTAGGCCCGGGTTCATGCTCCTGACGAGTCGGGTCGCTATTACCCGCTCGAAGAGCTTGCTCGTCTCGTCGAGCAGGACTATAGGGCGGTAGGCCGACGGCTGATCGGGCGGGCGCCCCTCCTTTCGGAGGAGTACCAGCTTACCCGTTTTCCACCTATTGGGGAACCGCCCCTGAGTCAGGCACGAGGTGAACAGGCCTCTGACTTCCTCTTCGAGCTCGCTGAGTGCGACCGCCAGTGCGCGCCCGGGTATGCCGTCAGGCCCGGGAGCCGTATTTTTCGACCGAAGCTTTTGGACGGCAACGTCGAACTCTGCTTCGGAGACTGGCGGCACTTCCCTCTCCACTTCCGGCGGTCTGGTGTTAGGTGCCATAGCTGGGGGGGCGAACTCTCCCCTCTCGGGAAACAGGGCACCGACGACTCGCTCCAGGAGGTCTGGCTGGAGGCTGCTTGTCAAGGGGGGCGCCCAGGGTCGAAGCTTTTTCCTAACAGCTCGATACGGCCTGCCCCAAGGATCCCTGTCAAGAATCTCAAGCCATTCCTCCCAGGCCGCCTCTTTCGCTTGCGCTATAGCCTTCCGCAGGGTTGCACGGGACTCCCTGTAGGTACCGTACAGCGCTTCTTCCTCAGCCTCGTCTCGATTCCGCCTTCTCCTGTATCTGGTGTACTGGCGGCGCGCAGCCACGCATGCGTTCCGCAGTTGGCGGAGTTCAGGTCGCCACCAGTACACTTGGCGCTTGGGCACGAAAGGCTTGGCCCTTGGCATAGCCGCATCACATACTCGGGTTAGAGCGGCAGCGAGAAGCTCCGCTTTGTGGTCGACCTGGTTTGGCTCATTATGAGCCCCCCAGGACTCGACTATGGCCGCCTCCTTTGCCAGCTGTCTGTCAAGTTTTGACAGCACCCATCTTGGACTGTCCCCTGCAGCGGGTCGGTGTTGTCTTGGAGTGGCGGGTACAGTTGTGACCTCAAACTGTATATACCGGTGGTCCGATAGTGTCTCCACGCCAGTCTCCACCCTCCAGTGACGAACGCGGCGAGCCAGGGCGTTGGACGCAAAGGTAACGTCCACGATGGACTCACCCTGAGGCCGCACGCATGTACTCTCCGACCCGGTGTTGAGGACAGTTAGCCCTTGCGAGATTGCCCACTCTTCTAATACCTCCCCCCGGATGTCTGTTGCTGGAGATCCCCATGCCGTTGACTTTGCATTAAAATCTCCAGCCACTAACACCGGGATAGGAGACATTTGTCCTATCAAGGCTCCAACTTCTGTGAGCATCCGTTCAAACTCGGCAAGGGCACGATTGGGAGAAAAGTATATCCCGATGATGCCTAAGCCACCTGTGACAGCCATCACAAACCCACTACCCCTCACAGAGTTTTCGATGGCTAGGGATCCGGCCAGAGCAGGGACAATAATGGCCACCGTCTTGTCCTGGTCCGACACCCAGTCATCTCGGTTTGGGATAAAGTAGGGTTCCGAAACTACCGCCGCCTTTATGTCCCACTCAACCATGGACTGGAGCAATAGATCCTGCGCCGCGGCACAGTGGTTTATATTCGCCTGGATACACTTTATAGCCATTTTATTGGGCGGTGTCCATGGTTTCCGGCGCAGCATTTTGCTGGGAAGGCGGAGGTGTTTCTTGACCTGCTCCTGTCTTCTTCACGGCTTGTTTATTCGGGCGAACTTTATTATTATTCTGGCACCCTTTGCCACCAATCGGATGATCAGCCGGTTTCCCAGCTGCCTTGCAAACGGCACAACTCGGTTGGGCCCTGCACTCGCGTGACTTGTGATCGGATTCCCCACAGCGATAACAGATGTTACTCCGGTCGATGCCCTTTTCGCACTTGGCTCCAACGTGACCTGTCTCCAGACAGCGGTAACACCTAAGAGGTTTGGCGTCTAACAGGACGACTCGCGCCGAGATCCAGCCTACTTTGAGTCGGCCTGCCTCTACGACCTTTTTGGCGGCAGCCACTGGACAGCTCAGCCAGAGCGTCCCGGAGCCATTCTGGCTGCGCGATATCACGCCGGATTTGACGGCCTCAGCAGCGCAGTTCCCGAGCTCAGCCACGGCCGCTACGACTTCCTCAGCGGTCGCTGAATCATCCAGCCCCATGACGCGGATGTCAGCGCATTTAATCGGTCGCTGAATGTGGACCATGTTAGGATCCAGAACCTCCCTCAGCTTCGCAGCCAGAGCTTCAGCCGCAGTTTCGACATCTTTTGTATCAGCAGGAAGCTCCAGCATGCGCGCTCCAGTAGCTGCTGTCCGGAAGCGGAGAGAGGAAATTCCTATGTCCTCCAGTTTGATTTTCTTCTTCGCATCAGCTAAGATCGTTTCGTACTTTACGCCGGTGTCGACAGCTTCCTGTTTGAGCGTAAGAGTAACTGCAGCGGTGCGCGGAGGCTGCAGTTTACGCTTACGTGCCGGCTTGGACGCCTGTGTTGCAGGAGCTGTCGGCTTTTTGGCTTTTTTGGCCTTCCTGCCTAGTGCGTCTTTCCAGCTCCCACTTGGAGGATTCGCCGGAGCAGCTGCTGGAGCTGTTGGAGCCGCAGCAGCAGCTGTTGATTCCTGTTGAACTTCTCTAGCGCCAGCAGCTTCTTTAGCAGCTAGAGTAGTCTTCTTGCGCCTTGTTTTTGATTTGGCCCCTTGTTGGACACCTGATGTGGCAGGCTGGGTAGCCGCTGCTATTCCTCCTGCACGATTAGATTGGTCATCCAATTCAGGGTGGCCAGACACGTCCTGTTCTTCACGCCGGTCCGAAGCCAAAGGTGGCCGCAACCGTGGCTCGGGGAGGAGGCGACATTCAATGCCCTCCAGCCTGGCGTTCAGCATGTTGCTAAATTGCGCCGTGCTACTACGCAGCGCTTCCTCTACAATCTTTTTTATTTCGGCATCAGTTGCTACGGCAGGCTGGTTGCGGATTTCTTGAACCTGCCTCCGTAGCTCCGTTAGCTGGGTCTTGAGCTGCATATTCGCCGCTTCGAGGCGCGCAACTTCATCCGACGTAGTGCGTGACCTCAACTCTGCGAAGGCTCCACCGAGAGTGGTAACCGAGTCCTTCAGAAGCTTTTGGTATGTGCCCTTTAAGTGCCCTGACTTGCTCATCACGTGGGTCACCGCGTTAAGGGCGGCCCGAACCTTGTCCTCAATCGCAACTGCAGTTTCCATTTCCACACTGCAGTCGGGAGACTGGGACTGTCGGTTCATCAAGCGAGCACTCCTGTCTCTCGCCGCTTCTTCTGATGAGGCTAGGAAAGCCGCTAACGCCTGCTCTGTGTTGAGCTGTTCCAAGCGAGCTTTCTCAGCAGACAGCTCGGCCTGCAGCTTTCCGAAGCCTACATATTCGCCTGTGGTCGGTGGCCGACCCCTGCCTCGTTTAGACAACGCCTTTAAGAACGGCTTTCTCTTAGCCAGCATCTCGTCTACGGGCGCCACGTCACTGTCAGTATCCGAGATACCGTCATCAGCGGGCCGTTTTTCACCCTTCCGCCAGTATTTTCCCACAATTATGTTTTCTCGGGAACTCACTGTTTCCATAGTGGCTGCTGATGAGTCAGACTCCAGTCCGGGTCGCTCGTCGCATCTGGTGAGCGACACCCGTAGGTCCGGCAGTGATCCCCGGTTCTCCTTTTTCATCTGAGACCTCGTAGAGGTTTCTGTTGAGGCCTCCGTGGATTCGTCAGGTGCCGATCCAGACACGAATCGACCCTTAGTATCTCGTGGCGGTGGATTGCCGCCCCTCAGTCTAAGAATGCTCCAATAGTCATTGAAGCACCCTCCTGCTTTCTCCTGTTTCTTCGTCCTAGTTTTATTTGATCGTTTTGGTGCCATGTTTATAAATTTTTTAACTTCGCTTCCTGTGTTCCTCACCCACCACGGAGCCCACACTGGGGATGCACACAATGTGCACCAAGGCTACCCAGAAAGTATAGACACGAGGGGTTGGAATTGCTACGCGACATCGGGAGCTACAGACGTGTGGCTGGAAGAATCGATCTTATTCCTCCAGTTGTTCCACACGCCCTTGCCCCGTCAGCATGGAAGAATTCCACTGTCCCAGACAGCCCCCTCGCATCTAGCCTGCAACTCACGCCGTCTCATCCCATGATCATTGCGTGTCCAAATACCCTGCAGTGGCTAGCTGCAGGGCTACCGTTTGGCGAGAAATAAGGGCCGAAGAGGGCGTGTTGCGTTGCGAGAGTAACTGACCCGACTCCGCTCGGCTCAACCCTCCAGGATCCCGTCTTCCCCACGTACGGCTCGCACTGTGCAGGACATACACAGGTAGGTGACTGAGGTGTTAGAGGTCAACCTACTCCCTCCTGTGGTTTTTGAAGAGGTGTCCTTCCTCGCGATCCCTGTCCGAGACAGCGACCCTCGTGCCGGCCCCACGGGCCGGGTTACGAGTTGGCCGACGGCCGACCTGGGTCAACCACCGCCCTCACAGCAAGTAATTTTTTATAGAGGTTTTCTTCCTCGCAGCCCCCACCCCGAGGGGAGGCGGCCCCCGCTCCTGGCACCCACGGGCCAAGTTTGCGGTATAGGCGACGCACACACGGCATCGCACAATCTCCAACGTCTGCATCGAGCAGCTACAAGCACGACATTGAAGTCAACGCAGGAGCAATGAAGCTCAACTGCACGCCCCACGACTGGTAGTTCGCAGAGGGAGAATAGCGAACGCGCAACTGAGCGGCTACTCTCCCCCTCCCAGGGTGCACCACGAGGAGGTCTACCAGCCCTGCACCCCAACCTAACCTAACCTAACCTAACCTTTTTTTTTTTTTTTTTTTGTTGACCCAGGGGGAATCCGTTATGGATCCCACTGGCCCGGGAGAAGCCAGTGGGTATGTCGGACTCTCACCGACTAAACCCCCTGGGGTGTTCCGCCGCTCGCTTTGTGGACGGGGTTTCGGGCACTTGTTTTAGGCCTCCGATACCCCGTCAGCGTTGCCCTTGCGGGCCCGTCTTTTCAGACTCCTCCAGAAGTCACCTCCGCTGAAGGCCCTCGGAACACTAGAGGGCCTTCCAGCCCGAACCTCTTCAGGCGGGCGATGGGGCTCCCGACCCATCACCCGCAGGTTCCCGCTATGGTGGCATGAGACGAGCCGCGTAGGCTCTTCGCCGCCTAGCTGGTCTGCGTCGGCGCTGAGGGAGCGAATTTTCATCGACCTCGCGCGATCGCTCCGCGGCCTCCTTCTGCGTCAAGACTGTGACGCTAAAGGTGGCCACTGCCGCCCAAGCCTCCTCCCTGCCGATCATACGACGTACTAACGCCGGCAGTGACAGGTCTCCGCCCACCACCGTGGACATGGCAGCGCGAGGCTCCGCCCACGCAGGGCACTCTTCACGCGTATGTTTGGCCGTGTCCACGGCTCCCCTGTCACAGTGGTGACATTCTGGGGTCGGCTCTCGTCCAACCCTCTCACACAGGTACCATCCGAAACAACCGTGTCCCGTCAGGAGCTGTGTGAGGTGGAAGGAGGGAGCTGTGTGAGGTGGAAGGAGGGAAACCTAACCTAACCTAACCTAACCTAACCTAACCTTTTTTTTTTTTTTTTTTTTTTTTTTTTTTTTTTTTACGTGGGGAATGCGTTTACGCATACCGCCGGGTCTGAGGTGGTGGGCGACCCGGTCGGTTATGTGGGGCTCGAGGCTGTAAAAGGGCCCCCCTACCCACTAAACCCCACGGTGTCCTCTCACCGCTTTATGTGCGGGGTCCCGGGAAGCTGTAAAGGGCGTCCGCGACCCCGCAGCGGCCATCCTGGATCAGGATACGTCACTGGTCAGGCTATGAGCCGACCGATCCTCGCCTTGGGAGCGCTTCCCGGACACAGGGGTCGCGCTCTCCAACTCGAGAGCCAGCGTATTGGGCGAGGGCGCTCTCATGCATCGCTCGCCCGCCGGCTGTCGTTAGGGTGGCAGGTTCCGCTCGTGAGCGGCACGTCTGCGGCCTGTGCGGCGGCGGCGCATCGGGTTTGCCTCGGCCTGGGTTTCCCGTTCGCGCTCCGCCGCCTCCTTCTCTTTGAGGACGTGCTCGCTGAAAGAGAGCAGAGCCTCCCACCCTTGTTCGCTAGCCACAATGGCCCGCACCACCGCCGGCAGCGACAGGTCTGGCCCCACCCGGGCCACCACCTCCCGCCGCTCCGCCCCCCATGCCGGACACTCGGCCAGCGTGTGCCAGGCCGAGTCCTCGCCAGCCCCGCACGCGTGGCACTCCGGTGTCGGCTCTCTCCGAGCGACTTTGTACAGGTACGAGCCGAAGCAGCCATGGCCCGAAAGTACCTGTACAAGCCGAAAGGTGAGCACGCCATGCTCACGGTCTAACCATTTTTGGAGCACTGGCCGTATCGCTTCGATGGTGCGGACTCCTGCGCTTGGGCGCTCAAGCCTGGCTGACCACCGCTCTACTGCTGCCTGGTGAAGTATCTCTCGCTGCGCTCTGATCTCCTGGGGCGCTGGCCAGAGATCGCGAGCTAGAGCCTCCTTACGCCATACGAATAGGGAAGCCAGGATTTGCGCCTCCAGATCCCAGGGTAGGGTTCCCGCTAGGGCGCAAGCTGCTTCAGAACCTATTGTCCTATACCCTCTTATCACTCGCTGCGCCATCACTCTCTGCGGTCGCCGTAGCTGTGATATGTTCTTATCACTGAGTGCGTCAGCCCACGCTGGGGCACCGTAGAGAGCCATTGAGCGCAGGACTCCCGTGTACAGGCGGCGGCATGATGCCTTAGGCCCACCCAGATTTGGCAGTATGCGCCCAAAGGCCGCAGCCGCTCGCACCAACCTGGGCGCCAGGCGCTCAAAGTGTGCTCTGAAGTTCCACTTGCTGTCAAGCGTGACACCGAGGTAGAGAAGTGTACGCCTGACAGCAATAGGAACCCCCCCCACCACTATCTCTGCGTCAGCAGGTGGCGCTCTTCGCGCTCCATAAAAGCAGACAGCTTCCGACTTTGGAAGCGCTACTTCCAGGCCCAGCCGTCGAATCCTGCTCACACAGTGAGCGACAGCCGCTGTTGCCAGCACGGCCGCGTCGCGGTAACTGGGTCCCATGGCCATCACGAGCGTGTCGTCTGCGTAGCAGATGACTGAGACTCCACGCAAGTTTTCCCCCTTAGGACCCAGTTATATCCTATGTTCCACAAGAGTGGTCCTAGGACCGACCCCTGTGGAACCCCACACGTCATTTCCCTTCTTCCCCACTCCTGTTGTGCAGGCCAGGTAATGCACCTCTCACTGAGGTACGCCTCTATGATGTTATACAGGTAGAGTGGGACCTGGTGATACCGCAGCGCTTCTTTTATTGTCTCCCAGGGGAGGGTGTTGAAGGCATTGGCAATGTCTAGTGAGACTGCCAAGACCACGTCACCCTGGGACACGGCCTCCTTGGTTAACGTTTTTACCTCCAGTATCGCGTCGACGGTGGAGCGCCCCCTGCGGAATCCGAACTGTGAATCCGCCAGGTTTGGTCCTTCATTCTCCATGTGTTTGATGAGGCGGGCAGCGATCACGCGTTCGAACAGCTTGCCCACCTCATCAAGAAGGACTATGGGTCGGTAGCCGGAGGGAGAGTCAGCCGGTCGCCCCTCCTTTTTAAGCAACACCAGCTTGCCGGACTTCCACTCTTTTGGGAAACAACCCTGCTCCAGGCAAGCATTTAGGACCCGCAGTACCCTCGCCTCTAGGGCGCCCAAGGCTAAAACCCATGCACGGCCCGGGATGCCGTCGGGCCCGGGGGCCGTGTTCTTCCCGCGAAGCCGGTTGACCACTGCACCTAGCTCTGGAGGGAGTATTGGCGGAACGACTTCCTCCTCTGAGGGCCTCACCACTGGCGGCGCCATTGGAGGCGGCTGGTGAGGTCCCCTTTCAGGGAACAGCGCCGAGATTACGCGAGCAACGAGGTCCGGCTCAAGCGTCTGCGTCACCGGGGGAGCCCATGGCCGCAGTTTGCTCCTCACCAGTTTGTAGGGCCTTCCCCATGGGTCGGAATTGAGGGTCTCCAGGAATTCGGCACGACTCGCCTCAATTGCCTCCCCAATGGCGACCGAAAGCCCTAGTTTAGCAGCTTTATATCTGTCGTACTGACGCTGCTCCTCGTTCTCGTCTCTTCGCCTACGCCTCCTGAGACGCAGGTAGCGGCGCCGAACGGCTATACAGTTTTTTCGCAACTGCGCGAGCTCTTCGGTCCACCAGTAAGCGCGTCTTTTTGGTGGTACGCGTTTTGCCCGGGGCATGGCCGCGTCGCAGATTTGCGTCATGGCCTCCCGGAGCCAAGAGGCTTCCTCCTCCACCTCCAACGCTCCTTCCGGCGTGGGCAGCCAAGCCTGCACAATGGCCGCCTCCTTTAGCAGCTCGCGGTCGAGTTTTGTTAATGCCCATCTCGGGCCGCTCTCGGCTGGGCCAGTACGCTGTGGGTTGTTCTGGGTCTGGGAGGGTGTCACATCGAACCTGATGTACCGGTGATCCGATAGGGTTTCCACCCCCACCAAGACTTCCCACCCCTGAACACGGCGCGCCAGGGGAGCACTCGCGAAAGTTATGTCCACGATGGAGCCCCCCTGTTGTCGCACGCACGTGTTAGCCGTGCCCTGGTTAATAACTGCCAGCCCTGACGCAACCGCCCACTCCTCCAGGGTTGCGCCTCGCGCATCTGTGGCCGGAGAGCCCCAAGCCGTGGACTTGGCATTGAAGTCTCCGGCAACAATTACCGGGCGCGGGGAAAGCTGGCCGACCCGAGCCCCCACCTCGTACAGGAATTGCTCGAAGTCAGCCAAGGAGCGGTTCGGCGAAAAGTACACCGCCACGAACCAAATCCCCCCGTAGAGCGCTCCCACGTAGCCCTTTCCTTTGAAGGCACCGGAAGGCGGCGGTGGACCACCCGCCGCCGCCCGTGTCACTAGTGCCACGCTCTTGTCTTCGTCTCCCAACCAATCGTCACGGGGAGGGATCGTGTACGGCTCTGCCACTACTGCGACATTTATCATCCACTGTGCCAGGGACTGGAACAAGAGATCCTGAGCCCTAGCACAGTGGTTGAGATTCGTCTGCAGAATCCGTAGGGCCATTTTTTATTCTGTGACCATTGGATCCTGCTCCTGCACATCCGGTGTTTGTGCTGGCTGGGGCGCGGCCTGGCGGCCAGCTCCAGCTTTTCTCCGTGGTGGCTTCTGGGCTTGTGATTTGCACACTTTTGAGTCCAGAGTGTGGTCCGCTGGTTTCCCTACTTTAGAGCAAATCACACAGCTCGGAGTTGCAGAGCAGGTCCTCGCCGTGTGGCCTGGTTTCCCGCACCGGTAGCAGGTGTCGCTGAGGTCCGTTTTGCTGGTGCATTGTGCCCTGACGTGGCCCGTTTCCAGGCACTTGAAACACCGCATGGGTCTCTTCTCCAGCAGCTTTACTGCAGCTCGTACCCATCCCACCTGGAGTCTTCCCTTGTCAGCCTCCACTACTTTTTTGGCTGCCGCGATTGGACAGCGGAGCCAGATAGATCCTAGCCCGGATGCATCCTGCTGGATCTCCCCCGTTTTTATCTGGCTCACTTCACAGCCCCCAGTCTTGGCAACAGCAGCCACTACCTCGCTGCAAGAGACGGAGTCGTCGAGTTGCGTTAGGCGTAGCTCCGCGCAGATTGTGGGCCTGGATATTTTGACCAGGTCCTCCCCGAGCTTTTCGCAGAGCTCTTTTGCCAGGGAGTCGGCCTTTTCGCCACTATCGGATCCTGGGACCTCGAGGAGCCTGGCACCGGTTGCCGCCTTCTTGAACTTGATGGCGTTAATGCCCAGGCTCTTGAGGTCAATGTTCTCCTTGGCCCTGATGAGGACTTGTCCATACGTCACCCCTTTTGCTTCGGCCTCCGGCTGTAGGGTTAGGACTACAGCTGACGAACGCGGAGGTCGAAGTTTCCTACTCTTGGGCTTGTTTGGCTTCTTGGGCCGTGGCTGAGAGCCCACTTGCGTAATTGCCCCCTTACTTTTCTTCCGCGTCACCGCAGACCACTCCTCGTTTGTGTTCGCGGGAGCCGGAGGCAGTGGCCGAGGACCTGGCGTCGCGGAGGATGGAGCCGCTGCTGCTGCCGCTGCTGGCGTTTTCCCCCCTTTTTTCCTCTTTTTATTTTTCCCCTTTTGGGGCTCCTCCGTCAGGTTCGGGGACCTCGCTTCGGAGCCGATGCGGTACCCCGCTTGGAGGCCGGTGTGGGACCCGGACCTGGGGCCCGTGGGGGCTCGGGCTGTTCTTGGCGTTTCCGGTCAGCGTCCAGCGGGGGCCGCATTGGTTGAGACGGAAGTAGCCTACCTTCGCGCTCCAGGGCTCCCAACCTCTCGTCCAGCATCCGCCCCACCCTGGCCGCGACCGCACCGACCAGCTCGTCCACATCGGAACGTCCGGGGGGGCAGCGGCGGGCTGTGGTGCCTCTTTGGGTAAGGACGAGGGCGGGGCCTGCTTCTTGAAGTGGGCCCGGAGCTCCGTTTTCAGCTCCTCCACCTCAGAGCGCAGGTCTTTTACCTCCGCCCTCAAGTTGGCATTTTGCCTCTGCAGGCGTCGCGTCTCTTCGGAGGAAGTAAGCTCCTTCAGGTCTTCGACCGCTTCCCCGATTGACGCGACAGCCAGCTTGAGGGCCCGAACGAAGGTCCCCTTTAGGTTGGCGGACCCAGTGGCCACCAGCTCCACCGTCCTTAGGCTGCTTTGCACCCTTTGGTGGAGCGACGCCGCACTGTTGTCCGCTCCGTCCGTGTCTGGCAGGCCCAGAACTGCACCGCCACTCTTGGGGGGCTTGCCCGGCGCCAGCGTCCGCGTGAGGCTTGCCAGCTCCTCCTCGGCCTTGCGCTGGAGCTCCTCCCGTCTGAGGCGGTTGAGCTCCCGCTTCGCCTCGGCAAGTCCCGCGTCGTGCGTCGAGCCCCCACTTCGCCCTGAGTCCGACTCGGCACCCGCATTGGGAGTGTTGGCGCTCCCAGTGCCGTCGGTCACGTCTGTCTCCTGCGTTCTGGCTGTCGGCGAGCGCGAGCTGAGCCTAATACGCTCGATCAGGACGATAGGTGTTTGGCCCAGCGTATCAGGCTTGTTTCTGGGGCCGGTGCGGCGCCCCCCTCCTTTGCCTTTCTTGCCTCTTTTGGCAGTGGCAGTGCCCAGCAAGAGTCCCGCGTCACTCTCTGAGCCGGAAGAAAGCGCGAGCTCATCCGCAAGTCGTTTCTCGGGCCTCGAGCCCCAGAACTTCGAGGGCATGTCTGAGGTCGAGGGCGCCGCGTGCGCCTTTTGGGGACCCATTTCCACCGAGCCTTCCGAGTCGCCGGTGTCGGCCGCCCCTTCGCCAAACAAGTCGCGTCTGTCAATCCTTGATGGGGAGAAGTACTCCTCTCTCTCAGGCGACATGGACGCCTCCACTCCGCGGGTGCCGTGAACCTTCCCCGTGAAGATTCGCGTTCGGTTCGGCGTGGAAGGACGCACGAACTGCCTGAACCCTGTGGGCACAGGCGCATCCTCCGCCCCTGTTAGCGTGTCGGACGCGGGCGCGGGGTAGCGAATATAACGCCCGAGCGCATCCCGCAGTGGGCGGTACCCCGTTGGGACGGGCTTAGGCGAGGGCAGGGCAAGCCCGGGTGAGGACGGGGTACCCACCGCCTCCTCGCTGTCCGCATCTCCTCCTCCGTGTGCAGGCTTCGGGGAGGGCTCGATCACAGCCTCCTCCGCGTCACCTCCTCCACGTATCCTAAGCAACAAATCCGGTTCGTGAGCATCGGTATCCGTTGAACGCTTGCCAGTGTCGTTGGAGTTGATCCTAGAGTGGTGTGCCCCCCAGAATACGACGGGCGGCATGTCACCACAGTACGGGCATCTAGTACGGATGCCCGTTCTGTGGTGACACGGAGGATTGAGACCTCCTGGGGTAGTTGTACGCTAGGTTGACCACTCATCTTTTGCTATTTTTAAGGGGTATGCCCCCTTTGTGCGGCGCTTGTGACTGGGCTCCCCCAGCCACGCATCCCATCGGCACGCCGCAAACCTTGGGATTGGGGATTTTTATAGTGGTTTACTCCACTTGGCCTTCCTCTCAGTGAGGGAGGCCCCCGGTCCGCTCAGTGCGGGTTGCGGGTTGCCCGACGGTGGCCGTAGCCACGACGCCGCGCCTGGCGGCCTGGGCACGCCTCCGGTGGCTCATAGAGCCCCGACTCCATCCCGGGGACACCTGGCAGCTCGCACTGTGCCCTCTGCTGACTTCAGAGGGACACGCGGAGCCGCCCCCCGTGTGCTGCTCTTAGTCTGGCCTCTCGCCTCAGGCCTGTCCGGTTTGGGAGGCCCTGTCCGGCATAGCCCTGAGGGTCCTGGAAGCACGCAAGCCCCTTCACCACGGCAAGGTGGCAACACGATCGAAGGGGAACCTAACCTAACCTAACCTAACCTAACCTAACCTAACCTAACCTAACCTAACCTAAACCTAACTCAAAAAAAAAAAAAAAAAAAAAAAAAAAAGTTGCGCTCCCGCTGCCCTCACTTGAGCCACGTTTCTAAGCCGTTCCGCGCTCGAAAAATCGAACAAATAGTATTTTTCGCGAGTTTTTACAAGTGATATATACCGTTAGAAGCGCGAGAACAATACCTTTCGAGTGGTGAAAACGCCAAGAAAATCGGAGTGAAAATCAGTGAAAAAAGTGGGAAAAAACCGTTTTTGTGGAGGTTAGGAAATCTTTGGAGGCCCATATCTCCCGAAAGCGATCGACCACCCCACCGTTTGCAACTGTGGAAATTACCGCTGGGACGAGCCCAATCCTCGGAGACCCCTCCCGGAATTTTCCGGTGAGGACCCGAGACACAGTGGTCAGAAAAACAAAAACCACGTGCTCGCCATATCAGCGAAAGAAACCCCGCGGCGGAAACTGAAAAAATCTCCACGCAGCAGACGCCGAGACCAACCCGGAGACACATCGCTCATCAAAATTGGACTACTGGAACAGTCAGTGCAAGTGAGATACAGGTGACGAAAATTTATAGACTTATTCAAGGTCAACTAGTGCAAAAACTAAAGTGACAACACATATTTTTTGGAGCCAAAATAATTACTTTAGACTCTTTGGAAGCGTTCAACATATTTTTCAAAATTTTTTGATTAAAATTTCTGGACAATAATAGCAACAAGAAATTAAGTGTGTGTCAGACCGACCGCAAACATAAGTTTGTCGGACCCCCTTCTTGGACCACCCCTGGAATTAGGCAGTGCTGATCCTGAGCCTAGACTCCTAGGACCCACAGAAACAAAAAACTATAAGGGTGTAAACCTCTCCGAGGAGTGCTTGGGTCGACAAACCCTATCTTGCGGTCTCATCCCCAGCTGTAAGAATTTCTAAGGGGTGCAAGGAGCATCGCGTGGACCTGGAGCCAACTGCATCGTGAAAGGACACTACTTAGCTAATAAGGAAAATTTTTAGGATAAATTTAGAATAAGGGTAACATTTTTTGTAAAAATTTTTATTGAACAAGGTGGGTGGACGCCATCACCGCATAAGTTTGTACACCCCAAAAATAGGGGAAGGAGTCGAGCTACGTCAAAAATAACATCGGCGCAGTTCTCTCCTGGAGAAGCGATCTTTGGGTCTACCAACCTAACCAAGGGTCAAAAAACCACCCCCGGGAAATTTTTTGGAAAAACCCTGAAAAATTTTGGATTTCCACATTTTTCAGGATCAAAATTCGAACTCGGCCATAATATACGGGGCTGGCTTTACCCCCTAGCACTTTTTACGGGACCGATAGCTCGCTCCTAACCCCCAAACCAGGCTTTCGAAGCTGGCAAAAAACCACCCCTAGGACTTGAGCCCTTGTTATAAAAAACCCACCAGGTAGAAAAAATATTTGACGCAGGGACCCGTAAGAAAGACTAATCCTCTACACGTACGCACCACTAGCGACAAATTTGGACCACCCGTTTGGCAGTAACTCATTTTTCAAAATTCAAAAACAAAACAGCCCAAACGCAAATTTTAAGATTGTTTAGATTACAAAATTTTGGAAAATAATTTATATCTCGGAAACGGTGCATCCTAGGTCAAAAATAACAAAATTTTCACCCCCCTCCCTAAAACCCACCCCCCCTAACGGGCAAACCCAACCCTTTCAAAACTTCAAGACCCCCCCTATCTTACCAAAAAATCCCAACCCCCTACCCCCATTTTCGGACATTGACCAGCCAAACCGGAGCCCTGCGACTGGAATAAGGGAGATTTTTAAACACCTGTAACTCCCAAACCAGAGCTCATATTCGGACGGGATTTTCAGGATTGACATCCCCCCCGATAGCGCTACCCAGTAAAAAGTAGAGACCAGCTCTACGTAGAGCCGCAAAAATTTTTTTTTTCAGTAAAAATTTTTTTTTTTCTAAACACAGGCGAAACGACACTAAGGTAGCGCTAACGGGAGAGACAAAGCAGCTCTACATAGAGTCGCAAAATATTTTTGTAAATTTTTATTTTATAAATTGTGTCTGTGTAAAATTACGTAGGTGATAAAGTAGAAATAGACGGTGGTACCGAGACTCTATATAGAGTCGGAAATTTATTTTTATTTTATTTTTATTTTCTTGTTATAACAGACTTTAGACTCCCAAGGGCCACTGGATTGACCCGAGAGAAAAATTGACTCTACCATACTGACACTTTTTATTTATTATTTTATTTTACTCTAGTTTTATCTTAGATAGTTAAATATAACTGATAGTAGAGTCCACGACTCTACCTGACCTTACAATTTGACGGCGCATACAATCGCCTGAGTTCCGCCTCCCCTTTACAGAGGCAGTATTTTTCCTGATAGGTCGGGACAGCCCCGACCAAGAGACGAGTTGATAGCTACTCTACAACACATGTTGAGGACTCCAGTAAAGGACGTGGCAAACGGAGCAGCCACGACCTCAAAAATGTCACCCACAAAGCCCGAGAAACCAAACCCGCGACCTTCAGTGCGAAACAGCATAGGGGAGTGGGAACTGGGCAAGACATTCCGCCTGTCACCTAGCCCGCAGTCAACGGGGACCGTTGGAGCCGGCGACAAAGCAAAAGGCGACCCAACGGCTCCTTCGGCGCTGGCGGCAGACACAAAACTGGATAATACACAGGCGGGCTCACCATCAACCAAGACGTGCGCAAAAGTCACCTCGAAGCCAACAATGAAGCAGGCGGGCCCTGCCGAGCTGGCTAAGTCGCAAGACGCAGGTAAACCGCCAAAGAATATTGTGAGCCCTTTTAAAAAACAATATAAGGACAGGACCAGCGAGGCAAAAGCATGCCTGACAAAGGCAAGACAACACCTTAACAACTCCAGAAACACAGCGAACACAATAAAATCCGAAGTGATCGCAGCACTGGAGAGACTTTACCAGATAGTAAAAACTTCTGAAGAAGAGCTTAGCACAAAAAAAGGAAAAGAAAAGAAAGAAGAAAACAGAGAAGAAACCAAAGAACCAACAGAAGATACCATCCCTGCAACAAGCACAACCTACCTGGCCCAGACCGAAATAATGAACAAAATGGAAGAACACACAAAGGCCCTACAAGAGAACAATAAACAGTTACAGGAAATGAGAATGTCAATAGAAAAGCAGCGAGAAACACTAGAGAAAGTCACGTCTCCTACCTACGCAAATGTGACCGCGACCCACACCGCAACGCGAAATACGAGGACGGAACGTAGTGCGCTGCATTCCGTTATCGTGACCTCCAAGGATGAACAGAAAACCGGGGAAGAGGTACTGGATAGAGTAAGGAAAGTCATAGACGCAAAGGAGGGGTGGGTAAAGGTAGAGAAAGTGCGAAAAGCGAAGGATAAGAAGATAGTAATAGGCTTTGGAACAAGGGAAGAAAGGGACAAACTCAGGAACAAAATAGGACATGAAGCGGTCGACCTCAACGTAGAAGAGGTCAGGAACAGGGACCCGCTTCTGGTTCTTAAGAGCGTTCTCAAAGTAAACACTGCTGAGGACATCTTAAAGGCTCTTAGGAACCAGAACCGGGACATCTTTTGTGGTCTGAGCGAGGAGGAAAACCGTATAAACATAAAATACAGAAGAAGAGCCCGGAACCCCCACACTACACACGTAGTCATCGGAGTCTCGCCAACCATTTGGCAAAGAGTCACCAAGATCGGGACAGTGTACATTGACCTCCAGCGTATCAGGGTGGAGGATCAGTCCCCTTTGGTGCAATGCAGTCGGTGCTTAGGATACGGACACAGCAAACGTTTCTGCAAGGACACAGAAGATCTGTGCAGTCACTGTGGGGGTCCGCATCTGAGAGGTGAGTGCCCTGACTTTCTGACAGGGGAGCCCCCATCATGTAAAAACTGTGTAAAAGACAAGCAAGAACACGCAAACCACAACGCATTTAGCAATGAATGCCCGATCCGAAAGAAATGGGACACACTGGCACGTTCTACGGTGGCGTACTGCTAAAGGCACCCATGGCGAAACAACCCAATTTAAAGTGCTACAAGCAAACCTGCAGAGAAAGAAATTGGCGACAGATGAAATGTTCCTGGAGGCGGAAAAGCGCAAAATAGCGTTTGCTCTCCTCCAGGAGCCTTATGTGGGAGGAGGTTTAGAGATGAGGGGGCGGAAGGGTGCTCATATTTTCCAGAGATCCAAAGCAGATGAAGGGACAGTAAAGGCAGCAATAGCCGTATTCAACGAAGACCTCAAAGTTGTGCAGTATCCGAGGTTAACAACCAACAACATAGTTGTCGTAAAGGTCTGCACAACCGCCTGGGAAATTGCTCTCGTCTCTCTCTACTTTGAGCCGGACCAACCATTTGACTCATACGTGAACCATCTCTTCAAAATTAAAGTGGAAATAGAAGCAGATAAATGGATTATCGGGGGAGATGTCAACGCGAAGAGCACGTGGTGGGGTAGTCCCACAATAGATCACAGGGGCGAGGAACTACTGGGAGCACTGATTGAAATGAACCTCAACATACTCAATAACGGAAAAACACCAACCTTCGATACAATACGGGGAGGACAGCGCTTCAGTAGCTTCGTCGACATAACAGCTTGTTCAACCAATATCCTTGACCTAATTGAGGACTGGAAGGTCGATGAAGGTCTTACAAGCTCCGACCATAACGGGATCCTTTTCAACGTTTCTCTCAAAAGATCAATAGGTATAACTGTAGAAAGAACCACAAGAATCTACAACACAAAAAAAGCAAATTGGGCTGAGTTTCGTGAGAAACTCAGACAATTTATGCAGGAATGTCATATAACTAAAGCAACATTAGAATCAATAACTACCGTCAATGAAATAGAAGTAACTGTAAACAAACTAACGGAATTAATTACAAAGACGTGCAATTTAACAGTGCCCAAAAAGAGAAACAAAGAAAAGCTAAATCTACCCTGGTGGTCGAAAAAACTGGAGGAAATGAAGAAATCAGTCGCCACCAAAAAACGAAGGATACGGTGCGCAGCTCCGAGTCGACGGGCCATGGTAGTAGATGAATATCTGAAAGAGAAAGAAATCTACGAAACGGAAGCTGCTAAGGCACAGGTGGAAAGCTGGAAGGAATTTTGTAAAAAACAGGATAAGGAAGGATTATGGGAAGGAATTTACAGGGTAATAGGAAGAGTCACAAAAAGAGAGGAAGATATGCCACTAGAAAAGAATGGTGAAACCCTTAGTGCAAAAGAATCGGTTAAACTACTGGGAGAGACCTTTTATCCGAAGGACTCACCAGGCAGTGACAATGACTATCATAGGCACATTAGGCAAGCAGCAGCCAAAGTAAACGCCAGTGACCAAATTGATATTTGCGAACCGCCATTTACAATGGCAGAACTAAAATGGGCAACAGAATCATTCAACCCGAAAAAGGCACCAGGAGCGGACGGACACACCTCGGACGTTTGTGGCCACGCTATCCAGACAGACCCAGAAATATTCCTTGTCCTCCTAAACAAATGTTTACAATACAGCTATTTCCCTAAAACCTGGAAAGAGGCCACCGTAGTAGTGCTGAGAAAACCGGGTAAGGACAACTACGCAGCCCCAAGTCATACAGACCCATTGGGCTGCTCCCGATCATGGGTAAAATATACGAAAAAATGATCGTAGGTAGGCTGAAATACCACCTGATACCAAAAACAAGCCCCCGCCAGTACGGTTTTATGCCCCAGCGTAGTACCGAGGACTCGCTCTATACACTGATCCAGTACATCCGGAACAAACTAGACAGAAAGAAAATAGTCACGTTGATATCACTGGATATAGAGGGAGCCTTCGACGGCGCCTGGTGGCCCGCGATTAAAATCAGAATGGCAGAGGAGGGGTGTCCCACGATTCTGAGAAAAGTAATGGACAGTTATCTGAGCGAAAGGAAAGTTACAGTGAGGTACTCAGGAGAGGAATTCAGTCTCGAAACCAATAAAGGCTGCGTACAAGGATCCATTGCTGGGCCCATATTATGGAATCTACTGCTGGACCCACTACTTAAAAACCTTGATAGTAGAGGCGACTACTGCCAGGCATTTGCAGACGATGTCGTGCTGGTGGTCGATGGTGATTCCGCATTGGAGATAGAAACCAAAGCAAATGCTGCCCTCGAACATGCTCGGGAATGGGGTGTCAGAAACAAACTCAATTTTGCACCTCACAAAACGAACGCAATGACTATAACACGCAAGTTAAAATTTGACACCCCACGACTTAGCATGGGCGGAATTGCGATTGCGGAGGTTCAAGAACTAAAAATGCTCGGACTCACCATTGATAGTAAGCTGACATTCAACAGCCACGTCTCAAATGTCTGCCGAAAAGCAGTGGACATCCATAAAAGACTATCCAGAGCAGCTAAAGCAAGCTGGGGCCTCCACCCAGAAGTGCTTCGTACAATCTACGTTGCCGCGATTGAACCAATTATCCTTTATGCGGCCAGCGCATGGGCACCAGCAACCAATAAACTTGGCATAATAAAACAACTTGGAACCGTTCAGCGTGGGATCGCACTGAAGCTTTGCAAGGCGTACCGCACAGTTTCCCTAAACTCGGCTCTTATCCTGGCAGGGGTGCTCCCTCTAGACCTCCGAGTCCGAGAGGCAGCTTCATTATACGAGGCTAAGAAGGGAGTACCACCGTCGGTCCTAGCAGATCGGGAGGTGGAACAAATGCTACCAGCAGCAGAAATGCCCCACCCGGCAGAACGCGAAGACCTAAAGGTTGTACGTCTGGAAACCCAAGAAGATGTAGATCAAAATAGTGGGTATGAAACTCGCATATTCACTGACGGAAGCAAGATTGCGGGTAAAGTTGGAGCCTCGTTATCAATATGGAATGGCGAAATCGAGACGAAAACCCGCAAACTTGCTCTGTCTAGCTACTGCACGGTTTACCAGGCGGAACTACTTGCGTTACGCGAAGCAACCACGGAAGCAAGGAAGCACAAAAATAAAACTTTTGGAATCTACAGCGACTCTATGGCAGCGTTACAAACAATCCAGAATCATCATTGCCTCCATCCCCTTGCAGTCGAAGCCAGGGAAAATATTACAGCCACCTTCAAACAAGGCAAAACAATCGTCCTACATTGGATAAAGGCGCATGCGGGACTGGAGGGAAATGAACGAGCGGACGAATTAGCAAAGCAAGCCGCTGTCGACTCCAAAAGAAAGGCAAACTACGACCAGTGTCCGATTTCATTCGTCAAACGAAGCATTCGTATGGCAACGCTTGACGAATGGAACCAGAGGTACAAAACTGGCGAAACCGCATCAGTAACAAAACTGTTTTTCCCGGACGCAATCGCCGCATACAAACTGACGAGGAAAATGAAAATTGACTTCTATAGCACTCAACTACTAACAGGGCACGGTGGATTCTCTGAGTACTTGAATCGCTTTAAGTGCAAAGAGAGTTCATCGTGCGCCTGTGACCCCGAGGAAAAGGAGTCAGTCCGTCACGTCCTGTTGGAATGCCCAATTCACGCCAAGGAGCGGTTTGAATTGGAGCAGACCCTTGATGTGAAATTGGACGAGGAAAGCATAAGCAACATTATGCAAGGAAGAGACACAGAAAAGTTTTTGATGTATTGTACAAACATTGTAAAGGTAGTAGCAAAGAGGAACAAGACGTAATAGGCAAATTATGTTTAGGCAATATATTCAGTATAATGTTATAAACATATGGAATTTATGTAAAACAAGTAAAATAGATTAAGTACAACATCAAATAAAAACAGTGTTGAGTTACATTATTACCCTACAATAAAATAAGTATAGACGCATAGATAGTTGGGAGTCCCACCCAAACCAAGAAGTAAAAGATATGATGTATGACAGAAAGAACAGTATGAAGAATGACAGTGCGAGAGGCATAAAAGCGAGAAATTGAATGAATGCGGTAGAAAACACAAAACATGTAAACATAGACTCCGATTATGTTGGAGGAGTAGCATTAAAAAAAAAAAAAAAAAAAAAAAAAAAAAAAAAAAAAAAACCTAACTCAAAACCTAAACCTAACTCAAAACCTAAACCTAACTCAAAACCTAAACCTAACTCAAAACCTAAACCTAACTCAAAACCTAAACCTAACCACTTAAATTGTACAATCGCGTCATGTTTCAGAGAAAAATCTTAATAGCGACATCTAACTAATGATCACTGCCATCTACCGGGATAGTTCGTATCCTTTTAAAGAATCTTTGAGTAAGTCATCATTTTTGTGACCCGCTAATATTTTTTTTTTTTTCTTTTTTTTAGAAATCAAGCGGAATTTTGCATATCATTATATATTGTCAGTTTTTTCGGTTTTTGTAGTTGTGCGTGGTACTAGTAGTGCCATCTTTTACAGTTGCCGGTATTTAACCACTATGAACATAGTTCTAATTTTACGCAATGTCGACACATTAGTATGGTGACTTTTGTTTGTTGTGCCTACAATAAAGTTTATGATGAATCTTATGCGATTTTACTTTGCTGACTTGCTGACTATAGGCACATAGTTTTTCATTTTGTTGCTATTAATCCTACTCAGCAACAGATAGCAGCACTCTTACTTGTGGCGGTTTTTGTTGTTTCTTCTGGGGGGCGATTTTTGAATCTCGCATACGGGTTTTGTCACTAAAATACGGGTTGAAAAGGGTGACGTGCTTATTATTTTCAGTGACAATTTTCTGAATTCGAACGCGTGAGACTCAAAAATCGCCCCGCAGGGCTTGAACTACTATAGTACACAAGGACAAGGACGTAGGAAACCACACTCACTCACACACACACACACACACACGTTCTAATTCACTTTAGGTTTTTACCTGTTCCAAATGAAAGTTGACAGTCTAATACGAGTAACCAACGAACCATTACAAGGTACTTAGAATATTATGGTGAAGATTACTTGATGCGAATTCGAGTAAGGAAATAAGAAGATAAGATAAGGAGTATGGAATTTGTGGTGTGAAAGCAGAAAGGAATAATTAATCTAGTTTCCTAGACATTTTTATAAGAAAACCTTGAAAACGTATCGACGTTAGTAGTGTAGTAGATGTCGCTAGTAGTGTGGTCAACGATCATGATTGTATAATTTGTGGTAGGTATTTATTTATTTCTTTTTGTTGAACCTGCAGCATTGTTCTAAAACTTCTTATAAGAGAAGAGACCCACTATTCTGACACTCAATAAACGACAGTTTGCAAGCAGGCGGAGCGTGAGCTACAAAAAAAAATATATATACAAATAAATTATTGTTCTTTCAACTTTTATTTTATTTTATTTTATTTTATTTCATTTCTTAAGAAACAAACAGTCTCATATTATGACAATTATTACAGTACTAATATTGTAGACTTACAGTTTCCTTAATTTAACTATCTTAACCTATCAGTTAAAAGTGTTATAACATTCAATATATTGTTTACTGGTGTTTGAGTGGTATCGGTATACATCGCTAAGTAATACAAGTGAAAATATCTATATATTACAAATAGTGTGCTTGTTGAATACATTGTAAAGATAATCGTTTGAAGCTACCAAGTGTTTCGTGAAAAATGTCTAACTCTTGGAATTTTTCATCATAAAGCCTGCATGCTCTCCTAATGAAACCGTTTTTAGAATAAGAAGTACGACTACGAGATATATGAAAGAGGGGTTTTTTCCTACACGCTCGCTCACAACGCCGGGGTACTCGAAAACAAAGTGTCTGCAATAACGAGGGGGCATCAATGATGTTGTTAATAATTTTGTAGAGGATCAAAACACGTTTTTTACGTCTAATTATATATTTTTATATTACGAGTGTGATAACAAACATAGTGTGTAACTCGGTTATTGCACACTTACATTTTTATATTTATGTGCAGTATAGGTAAGTACTTACATTTAAATATTTTCTCTCTCTTCAAAATAAATGTGAAAGTGAACCACTACCGCCGCACATCAACAGATGGCGCTAGTAATATCGAAATACGTACACAACGTTGGGTGCAGCGCAGCCGACGCATCTGCGCCTTGAATGTTTCCGCTGTGCACCAATAGATGGCTCCGACACACAGAGCATCCGGGAGATAGAACACGCTAACGTTTGGTCATCGTAGAATCATGAGTATCATGACCCTCCGGCCTCGACCAGGAATCGTTGAACTTTTGCGTCAGGGATTAGCCTGATCCACACCTAGTGACCTAACCTAGTTTAAGCGCTGAGGTGTCTGAATGTGCACCTACCCATAGATCTCTTTTCTCTGCACCTACCCCAGCTAGGTGACATAGGTTCAGGGAAGTACCCATAAAGTAGTAACTGTGTGTAAGATTAGCCTTAATAAATCGATAGTTAGTAGGTACCTACCACCGAGTTGTCACTCGACGTCGCCCCTCGCCTCCCGACCCCGCACATCAAACTTCAAAAGTTGTATGTTTGATTCTCTAACACGTGTAGTGGTAAGACATATATTCATTGTATACTCAACCTTATGTACTCTATATAATTATCTCTATATAAATATATTGTACCCAATACAGTTCAGTTAGAGCCTAATGTTTGTTTGATTCACATCCTTCCCAACGTCCTCCGTACATGGCGACTGTGACAGGTTGTCGACCCTCTCGGATCCACGCGTCGTGCCTAATACGGATATGAGACCGTTCTCTATCTATAGGCGGATACATAGATCACTTACGAAGTAACGATGATTCAAATTCAGTTTTGTGATCTTAAAGTGACAGACGTGTGTGTGCATTCGATAAATATACCAGCAAAATGGGAAAGCAGCAATCCAAGTCCGAAGAAACAATAGTGGTGCAGAACGCCGCGGGAGGCAATAACAACGCTTCCGTTGAAGAACTTAAATTTCACATTACAACAACTAACATATTGTTGTCTATAATAGTGTTATCCATAATTTTGGGTCTACTCTACTCCATTATCAAGCTGTATCGGAAGTGCCACGTGGGATGGATAACGCGAGAAATTCATCGCAATACCTTACGGAGATCAGTATTTCGCCGTGCACCAGCGGACCCCGCAGGCAGTGACGGCGTTCAGCCAAAACTATATCCAAGAGTGCCAGGGGTATAATACGGTGATTAATGTGATTCTAAGAAGTGAATAAGAATGTTGGAATCTAAATTTCGAAACATTTTACAAGTCTACATCTTTTGATAGGGATGGAGCATTGAACTTGCAATTACGAAAGTAGGTACAGTGCACGCGCCACCGCCGCCATACGACACCACTCGTGCCCGATGTTTGCCGCGCGTCCGTAAATGGTCACCGAATGATTCATTGAGTGCTCAACGTTTGATGAACTTTAATTTGATCCGGGAGTTAAGTGAACTTAATTGCATTCCATTTTCATAAAGTGAAGTGATAGTGCTAAATGGTAAATATGAAAGTGCAACATAGAAACTGTAAGTAGATTAGAAAGTTACTTATAACTCACCCCGATGGGAATATATAGCACTGTAATGTTAAATGTCTTTCAATTGACGTTCGATTGATTAGTATTATATCGATCATATATTTATGGCAAGTATCTTAGAATTACTGTTTAATGAGTTGAGGGACGTAAGGACGTACCTAATTAAAATAGGCCCATCCAGAAGGACAGGTCAAATCTTACAAAAAAAAAGTAACGAAGCGCACGCGATATATGAGCGATATACTACGAGTTTATTAGATATTGACGCTCAAATTACTTCAGGGATTATAAGCGGGAAAGATTTACCCGTTTTGGAGAAATTTAACGAGAAAATAATATCATTATATGACGAGATAGTAAATTTATGTAAGGATATTCCAGTGAACGGAGCCAGCGAGATAAATAGTATAACCATGTCGACATTCGATTTAAAGACGGCCTTGAGCCTTCTGCCATGCATGACAGATGAAGAAAATGCTACTAAGCAATTAATAGATAATATTGAATATTATGATTCAATTCTCACTGACTCTGGGTGTAAGAAAAATTTAATAAACTTCGTTTTAAAGAGTAGATTGTCGCAGGCTGCCAAACTTAAAATGAAGACTAAATATGATACCGTACAAACTTTGATTTTGGACATGAGGGCAGAATTATTGCCAAAAAAGGCAGCCACGGCTATCCAGAGTAGGATGCAAAAAATTAGACAAAATGATTTATCGGTTTTAGACTACGGGAAGGAGTTGACAAACTTATTTGTTGACCTTACGGTTACGCAAGCCGATGGGAACACGACTTGTTACGATATTTTGAAACCAATTAATGAGAAATATGCAATCAAACAATTTGCCGACGGCTTACGGAACCGTAGATTAAGCACAATAATTTCAGCAAGGAATTATACCTCCCTCAAGGATGCGATTCAAGGCGCTCAGGACGAAGAAATGGGCACAACTGTCACATCGGGAGAAATAATGGGTATGTATAAAAATACCTATTTCTATTCAGACAGAGGTAATAGGAACGGATACAGGGGATTCCGGGGGGGCGGCCACAGGGTTGCCTCCGGTTCCAGAGGCCGCAGCTACGAATATTCGAATCAAAGTCGCGAATGGCGACGACAGCCACAGCCATCTATACGTCACGAGCTCAGAATCTGCAGACCCGCCCAAACAGAGGTACGTATACCCAACGCTATCAAGGAACGCGTCCTCAACATGATCTTAACATTATGACCGAACCGGTGGATGATAACTCAGACGATGCAAACCTCGTACCGGAAGTCCCAAATCAGTTTTTTCGTGACTAAACCAGAACATACAATTTTAGCCACTGACAGCGACTGTTACGTACACCTTTCGTCAGTATCCTATCTAGCAGATTCTGGGGCATCGTTGTCTGCTATCAAATATAGACATGTAGCTAAACACAAAATTCCAATCCACACTGAGAGCATAGTCATAAATGGAGTCGGTGGAAGGGCAGGAACGATAGGATATGTCTACCTTACTCTCAAATTGGGAGACAGGGATGTGCAACATAAGTTCCACGTATTCAGAACATTGCCGGTGGAATCGGACGGCATATTAGGTCGCGACTTTTTAAGGAAGTATAAAGCTAATATAGATTTCGAATATAATAAATTAAGATTAAAAATAAATGCTGAAACATTTATTTCTATACCTATAACGACAGTCTGTAATACAGCAATAAATATTCCCAAAAGGTGCGAATCAGTACACTATGTAGAAACAGAATTTAACGAGGATTGTGTAGTTTGTTCAGACACAATACAAGAAGGCATATACGTAGCAAATTCAATTGCGACACCCGTCAATGGAGTGATACCGATAAGAATATTAAATGTTACTGACACTGATATATCATTGGAAAGCATAACACCCACGATTCATAACCTTAATGGCTACGATTTATGCGCTTTTGGTAACGTAACAAAAAATGCTGAGAGTTAAACATTTATTTGAAAAACTAAAGCTAAGCCACCTCAATAAAGAAGAACAATTGACAATCGAGAGTATATGTGCAAAATATGCGGATATTTTCCATTTACCTGGAGACTCTCTAACTACCACAGACATATATCAACACTCCATTACTTTGAAACCAAATACCCAGCCAATATTCACAAAGCCTTATAGGTTACCATTTTCTCAAAGGGCAGAAGTTAGGCGTCAATTAGATAAAATGCTTGAAGAAGGTATAATAGAACCCAGTAAAAGCGAATGGTCTAGCCCAATATTATTAGTCCCTAAGAAGTTGGACGAAAACGGCAAAAAACAGTGGCGTCTAGTAGTAGACTATAGAAAACTGAATAATACTATTGAAGATGACAAATTTCCACTGCCGAATATTACTGAAATCTTGGAATCATTATCTGGAAGCATATATTTCACCCATTTAGATTTATATCAGGGTTACTACAATGTTGATCTTGAGAAAAATAGTAGAAAGTTAACAGCATTCGCCTCAGGGGAATATCAAATGACTCGTATGCCACAAGGATTAAAATCGAGCCCCAGTTCCTTCTCGCGTATAATGAACATCGCCTTAGCTGGACTAAATTATGAAAAATGCTTAATTTACCTCGATGACTTAATTATATTTGGTAGAAATTTAGAAAGTCATAACAAAAATTTGCAGAGTGTATTCGAAAGATTGCGGGAGGTTAAATTAAAATTGAATCCAGTAAAATGCGGTTTTCTAAAAAAGAAAATACTTTACTTAGGTCACGTCATTTCAAACGAAGGAATATTACCAGATCCAGAAAAAATAAATGTGGTGAAAAATTATCCGCGCCCACAAAATACAGAAGAGGTTAAGAGATTTGTAGCTTTCACTAACTACTACAGGAAATTTGTTTATAATTTTGCAGCCATAGCGCAGCCTTTGAATGCTTTGTGTAAGAAAAATACACCATTTATTTGGGATAACGATTGCCAGAAATCATTTGATTCATTGAAAGAACATATAGTAACTCCACCAGTTCTTGATTATCCAAATTTAACAGAAGAAAATCAGTTTATAGTGCAAACCGATGCGTCTAATAAAGCGATCGGTGCTATATTGTCGAACAAAAATGGACGACCAGTAGCTTTTGCAAGTAGGACTTTAAATCCAGCAGAAAAAATTATCCGGTTATAGAAAAAGAGCTTTTGGCTATAGTATGGGCAATCAAACACTTCCGTCCATATTTGTACGGACGAGCTTTCAAAATAAAAACAGACCATAAACCGTTAATCTATCTGTTTAATCTAAGAGACCCATCTAGTAGATTAATGAAATTCAGAATGGTTTTAGAAGAATATGACTTCGAAGTTGAATATGTAAAGGGCACAAATAATGCGGCTGCGGACGCGTTGTCTCGTATTACTGTAACATCCGAACAATTAAAAGAATTTCATGACATTCACGTCATGACAAGGGCACAGGCACGTAAGTTGGCAAATATGTGTCCACCGTCAGATATAGTGCACGCTAATGTTAGGTCTGATAGCACGAATCAAAAAGTAGTAAGTACTCATTTTAAGCCAAAACAATCGGTAGAGTTAGTTTTCAGTGACGCTATAGGCATAGAAAATATGAGGAAAAAAGGTATAATTACCAATGAAAGTAAAACATTATGTTATGTTCGCCATAAACAAACCATTTACATAAAGCACTACAACTCATTACCGCTAATAACGCGAGCGGAGTTTGTGAAGGAATTAAATGAAATGTGTATGAAAGAAAACATAAGTCAATTGTGTATAGTTAAAAATAATGACAACGATATTTTTATTAAAAAACTGGCAGAGGAAATGACCAAAACTGAACATAATTCAGGGCTCAGGCTATGTGTTCTAAATAATGTAACAAAGGTATTTGATAAAGATGACCAACGTGTCATTATCAATGACTTCCACCTTTTGCCCAGCAGTGGACACGCGGGTGTAAAGAGAATGATTAATAAGATCAAAAAATATTACTACTGGCCCGGCATTGATAACGACGTAAAAAAATTCGTAGCAAAATGCGATCAATGCCAACGTAATAAGTATTCCTTGCCAGTAAAAGAACCTATGTCACTGACTACTACAGCTGAAACATCTTTTCAAAAGGTTTACCTCGATTTAGTGGGACCGTTAGAAATAGAAACAGACGATAATAGGTACTCATACATACTAACACTGCAATGTGAACTGACGAAATATATTGAGGCAATTCCATTATACACAAAACAGGCGACAGAAGTTGCAAAAGCCCTAGTTTGTAATTTTATTCTTAGATACGGTGTACCAAAGGAAATAGCCACAGACAGAGGTCAAGAATTCATGTCGACTATATTCCAAGAAACATGTAAGTTGCTAGAGATTAAGAAGTTGTCCTCGACAGCATACCACCACCAGTCAATTGGCGCACTTGAGGTAACACATAAACATTTGAAGTCTTTTCTCCGGATACAAACCGAAAATCACCCAGAAACTTGGAGCCAGTGGCTGCCCTTCTGGTGTTTTGCCTATAATACGGCAGTACACTCTGAAACGAAGTTTACCCCTTACGAATTAGTTTTTGGAAAAATATGCTCACTTCCTAGTAACATTACATCAAACGTTGAGCCCCTTTACAATTTTGACAATTATCCCTGCGAATTAAAATACCGTTTGCAATTGTCACAGAGCGAAGCACGAGAAAATTTACTTTTAAGTAAGAATATAAGAAAGACAAAGTATGATTCATATGTAAATCCTATAACATATAAAACAGGTGATTTAGTACTAGTAAAAAATGAAACAGGGACAAAATTGGATGCGCTGTATTCCGGACCATTTAAAGTAGTAAAAGATATCTCTCCTAATGTTCAAATAACGAAAGATGGAAGACTTGATGTCATACACAAAAATCGTACAAAAATGTACCGTGACCAATTGTAACTAAGAAAGAATACATTAATGTCAAAATAACTTTACTAGGTAATTAAGTAATTAAATCTAAGACTCGTATAAAAAAAAAGGAATTGTATTTCTTTTTTTTTTCCCTTCCCCATGGGAGGTGTAGTGGTAAGACATATATTCATTGTATACTCAACCTTATGTACTCTATATAACCATGCCTTGTACCCAATACAGTTCAGTTAGAGCCTAATGTTTGTTTGATTCACATCCTTCCCAACGTCCTCCGTACACACGTACTCTACATACTTTATTGATATCGTGGTAAACCAAACATATAAATAACCTAGGTTTAGTCCGGGGGTAGGACGATCTGTGTTAGGTGTCCTCCAATACATAATTATTTTTTGTTAATAAAACGGGGACTAAACTTCTCAATCATCATATCATTGATATCGATTCCGAAATTCTTTTTCTTAAAAAAAAAAAAAAAAAAAAAAAAAAAAAACTAACATTCGAATCGAAGCTAATAGGTATCCTATATGTATTTTCATTGTGTAATTTTGACTCTGTACCGCTATCATTACTTTATCATTATTTTGTATTTAAAGTTTATACCTACATAGTAGGTATTATTTTTCTATTTAGGTGTCCGTGCCTTCGCTTGAACCACTAATGAGATTAACACCTTCATAACTCGGCCCTAATTGAGTGAATTCCTCGACTAGTAGCGCCATCTGGCGCGCCAGTCAAGTACTAGTGTCGCCCGGTTACCAGCGCTCGGCTGCTTTTTCCTCAGTACGCTTTTGTAACTCGGCCGAGCAACACGTTTACAAAAGCAAGTCTTAAAAAGTTCGAGAATTTAAAACATCGAAAAGATTATGATTACTTCTAACTTCATGATATTCCGCTCGGTGCCTTTGGCCCAGCGACGAGACGCAGTGACCTCCTGTAGGCACCGTCATAAGTACGCGGATACATATGCCTCACTCACGTGAGACTGACATGGCGTCGTCCCGTGAGACGACAGACGTCGTCCCGTGAGACGACAGACGTCGTCCCATGAGACGACAGACGTCGTCCTGTGAGACGACAGACGTCGTCCCGTGAGACGAAAGATGTCGTCCCGTAAGACGATAGACGTTATCCTGTGAGACGACAGACGTCGTCCTGTGAGACGACAGATGTCGTCCCGTGAGACAACAGACGTCGTCCCGTGAGACGAAAGACGTCGTCCCGTGAGACGACAGGCGTCGTCCCGTGAGACGACATGACGTCGTCCCGTGAGACGACAAGCGTCGCCCCGTGAGACGACAGGTGTCGTCCCGTTAGACGACATGGCGTCGTGCCGTGACACGACAGGTGTCGTCCAATGAGACGACATTGCATTGTCCCGCGAGACGACAGGGTTGTTCCTGTGTGGTGGCATGGAGACGATGAAGAAAATTGACAGCGATGGGACGCAGTGTAATCCTATGCACCGTCATAAAGAATATAAGGGACAAATGCCACGCTCACGTAAGACGAGACAGAGCAACGTCCCGTGAGACGACATAGGTTTGTCCCTTGAAAAGTCATAGCTTCGCCTCGTGAGGTGACAGGACACAAGAGATGTCTTGAAACGACAGATGAGGTCCCATTAGATAACCTGGCCTATGAAAAGATAGGGCCCACGATCCGATAGGGCATCGCCTCGTGATATGACAAAGGAGATCATTCATTGTGCAGACATGATTCGTCATTAGAGACAACATGAGTAAAGTTGTGCTGTGCGGAAAAGTACACTGTCATATAAATTGACAAGCGTCGCCCCGTAAAAGATTAAACTTTGAAGCGACTTGGAATTTGGATTTCGTTGCCCTATGCGATGATTTACGACATCCTGTGAGAACCCATTGGGTTATTACATGCTATGCACTAATTCACCTTCCGTGTCATGAGACGAGCGTTATGATCACGAGGCAAAATGTTGTATTTTTACTCGAATCTCAATGAGATTATGTCGCTTTAACATCTACTTTGCGGTAATTAGCACAACTAAACATACTTTGTATAAGGTATTTCTAAACATATGTACTTCGTAGAAGGTCTTTCGAATCAGAACCACAGCGTACGTGTTAACCTGAGACATACACAATTACACAGTTTAGTCATTGTCTTATTAGACAAAAATCATCACGTGATGGTTTCCCATAAGTGGGGTCGTTTTAGACAGGTAAAGTGAACGACATCGGCGTCGTCTCAATTGCCTAATTAGCTAATACATAATCAGCGTGGTCACCTGACCAACAGATGAATGATTGTGAGGAATGTCCAAATTTCTCTTACTCGTGAATATCTGAACGGCCATAATGATGACGAATGTGTGATCCAATTACTGTAAAGCAACGCCGTTATTGCCAACCTAATTTGTCATGTCAACTTTTAGAATGCTCGTCATGATAGAGGTTTATTAGCAGCTTTGACGTTGTGAAAATCCACTTCCACATCTAAGAACGTGTGGGTGGAGCTTCGGTAGCAATTAACTAGCACTTTGTTGCCAGATACTAAGCGAATTAAGAAATATACATAATAGTGATGCTAAACAGAATGAAAAACCACTTTATATTACAAAGCCCTTCTTGCCCAATCAGAAAGGGAGAGGGGGCGGCGAAGATACCAATGGGGAAAAAGAAAATCCATTAATCTATGCCACTGTTTTACGCTATTCCTAGAGTGCAGATTCTTTTAAATTAATGATTAGAGCTCTAGTCTCATCAACTCACGGGCGTCAATAATTGACGCATGGTCTTGGGTCTTGATACGGACTTATGAAATGCAGAAGAACCACTCAGGTACTTAGCAAATGTTGACTATTAGCTACAAAATAACTTACCGCAAAGGAAAATTCTTGTACTAGGCTCATTACTCTGTGAAACCTGGATATTCGTCTGTATTTCAGCAAACTTATAGCTGTCCGGCTGAAACATCCAGTCGGACTAATGGCGGATAATGTTCCAGTATATGTTGTTCAGTATACCGAACTGACAAAAGTATTACTTCTGTAACAATCGACCCAGTAGAGACTTCTGAACCAATTTATTTAGAAACAAAAAGCTACAGCTCGGAAAGTTTCTAAGTACGATATATACATATATGTACTACAAATTGACCTCAAACTGCCGTTAATCGACCAACGGTTAGAATACTCAATCATGCATTATTACTAACGTTAGCTAGACCAAGGTTACAGACAATCCTTGAAGAGGTTAATTACAAAGACAACAAACTCGTACCGGAAATCTGACTCCCAAATATATACGATATTTTGTGGATAGTTTGGCAAAATGACTTAAAGGATATGTTATTTAGTACAATAGCATTTTAGTATGCCTTGTTGCATTGTTACTCAGGAGTCTCAGGACGGACTCTCGTCGTAAAAGGATTTGTCGGTTGCCCAGTTCGATGGCGTAATGTTACGAATCCTATGTTTCTATAAATAACTAACGAATTAGATTAAAGAGACGACCGAACAATATTCTCAAACTATTTACAGCGAAGAACTATGGCTTACATCTCTTGACCGAAGTAAATGAAGTTGGTCCTAAACTTAAGCAACTACACAAAACAAAGCAAGAAACCGTGTAGGTAAATTGTATTCAAAGTGCTTATTTGTTGTATGAGTATGATATATCGAAAACACTTTAAGCTCATTAAAACCAATAGGGCAATACATTTTCCGAGAGAAGCCGATTTTCACAATTTGCTAAGGCACTCTTATGGATAAAATGTTGAAAGGTAGTCACTGAATGTGGAGGCCTGTTTCTGAAATAATAAATTAAACGGAAATTGAAGGATGAATCTCTTTCGATTTTAGACCACAGTTTCCTCTTACAAATAAAGAGGCGCTCGCATCCTAAAATTATAGCCCGCTACTGCGGTATTACTAACAGAAAGTTCCCGTTTATTTCATTTGACAAACGTTTTCTGAATAGGTTAAGGGCCTAGAGAGATTAACAGAAGTTGTATATTTATAATTAACTTTTGGAACTCCATTAGCGCGTTGTAGGATCGATACACATTTCCACAGTTGCTTACTAAGCGCCATTTATTAGAATTTTGCGGCGCGACTATTTGTCAGTAACAGAGGAGACGCCACAACTTATTCAAAAACGGTTCGTAAGGTCAGAGGACGAGTCCCAGTCCCAATTGAATTTAGTGTAAGGAACTAGAAATATGATGTTTATAACATTACTGTGCTTATGACTTAATTTAGAAGACTTCGGACTCCTAATTTACCTGACATACAAGAATTTGTTAGGACACTCATAAAAGGGAGCGCAGATTCTAGGCAAAATGGGTTTTTAGTGGTAACAGAAAACATAAAATTATTGCCGTTTAAGTAGATATTGATGAACTATATTTATCAGAAGTAAGGTACCTAAACCTAAATGAAAAATAAAAGCTCAGCGCTTAAGGTACGCAGTACTTATAGCTACGATATTTTGACCTATTGGTCTCGAATGACAGACAAGTGTAAATACCATTGTCATCGTCCGTGGCGCTACATGCTACAGCCGTGCGCACGTACGACTTTTAAGAGAATTCTAATTATATGCCATACGATAAATAAATAATTGTCATCTCGATATAATTGTAGAATCAGGTATTACCCTACATAACAGTTGCATCTTGTTTATGGGAAGTCCCGCTGCATATGGATTTTGGGAAATAAGCAAGAATACAGTAAATATTAACCCGTATGTTTATGTGTATACATCAGTTTGTAAAGAACGTGAGACATTTATATTATTCGCACAAAATTTGGTGATAAATTACGAAAGTTCTGAAAGAAAACTGTTATAGTTTAAAGTGGTTCTTTTTAATGAAAATGGCCAAATTATGCACTATACTGTTTATTTCACGTATACAGCACAATACAGAGTACATATATAGGAAATTAGCGAAAAAGATAATTAAGTAAGCAAATTACGTCCGGTCGGTATGACTCGCAATCGGATCTCTGTTTGGTGGGGTCATCCCGCCCCGCGCGCCCTCACCCCGAGCGGCGATCGGTACTTGTCGGCAACATCCTCCAGCCCAGTGCTGCTTAGCAGCACTCACCATCTACTGGTATGCGGGCGACGCGTGCAGCGGATCGGGTAAACACACCACTCTTGGTTTTAACCTTGACCGCCCTTATTCGGCCATCTTTGCCTGGAAACAGCTGTTCTATCAAGCCTTTTGGCCAGGCGCAGCGAGGGCCATCTGGGTCTACAATTAGGACGAGGTCTCCCACTTGTAAGGGCCTCACTTCTTGTGTCCATTTTTTACGTGGTAGCAGGTCTGGGAGGATTTCCTTAACCCATCTTCGCCAATATAGGTCAGCCAGTCGTTGGGCTATTCTCCACTGTTTTTTCAAAAAATATTTGGAGTCATTATAAGCGCCGAGGTGAGGTAAGACGGAAGAGGAACCAAGAAGAAAGTGATTTGGAGTTAACGTTTCTATGCTTCCAGGTTCGACGGAGACGTGTGTGAGCGGCCGGCTGTTCACTATGCTCTCGACCTCTGCCAAAAATGTACACAAAGTCTCCTCGCGGGGGGCTCTCTCTTTCAGCACGACTTTCATGCAGTCTTTTACGGTCCTTATTTGCCTCTCCCAAGCTCCAGCCCAATGTGGACTTCCAGGTGGAATAAATGTCCATTTAGTCCCATAGTTTAACGATTCACGCTTTAGATACTCCTGGTCCAACTCCTGGATTGACTTTCGCAGCTCTGCATCCGCTCCTCGAAGGTTAGTACCGTTATCAGAATATAGGTACTGCGGCCAGCCGCGTCGTGCCCCCATTCGTCTGAGAGCCATAATCAAAGAGTCGGAGGTAAGCGAGTTAACTACCTCTATGTGCACTGCCCTCACTGTCATACATGTAAACAACACTCCGTACCTTTTCTGTCTTCCTCTTCCCACAGTTACTTCTAGAGGGCCGAAGAGGTCAACGCCAGTGTAGGTAAAGGCGCGCTGATGATGAGCTACGCGGGCAGGCGGTAAGTCTCCCATTCTTGGGATTTCTTGTTTACATTTTCTTATTCTGCATAGCATGCACTTTTTTGCAACATTTTTAACCGTCGGTCGTAATCTTAATATCCAATGCCTTTGTTTCAGGTCATTCACGACAGTTTCCTGGTTCCCGTGGGCTGCGCGAACGTGATGATGCTTCACTAGCAGCCGTGCTATGTAGTCTCGTCCGTCCAAGATCGAAGGTCGTTTTGTTTCAGGTCCAACTTCAGCAGCGGCGTCGATGCGGCCCCCGAGGCGTAGGACCCCGTGTTCGTCGAGGTACGGCGATAAGGTAAGTAATCTACTTGTTTTAGGTAAGTATGATCCATTTTTCAGTTTCAGTATGTCTTCAGAGAACGTCTGTGCTTGAGAATATTTCATAAGTAAGTTTTCAGCTTTCTGCATTACGGCGCCGTCGTCTTCATTTATTTATAAACGTTAGCATTATAAAAGTGGCCCTGAGTAATCGCAACCACGATGAAAACTTTGTCGGTTCAGGTATAGGCA
Organism: Leguminivora glycinivorella; assembly: GCF_023078275.1. Lineage (NCBI taxonomy): Eukaryota > Metazoa > Arthropoda > Insecta > Lepidoptera > Tortricidae > Leguminivora > Leguminivora glycinivorella. The sequence goes on along the minus strand of NC_062983.1, from coordinate 23,229,209 downwards.
CATTTACCCTATTGCATGACGTCATCATCACAACACATTCTAAATCGTCATTGTTTACGTCGGCGTCCAAAATATTCTGTGGCCACTCGTTCTCACTTTTTTGTAGAAATGCAGGTCCTTGAATCCATTCGGTAGGTAACACACAACGGTCGAATGACTCCCTGGTAGGTATATCGGCGACGTTTAGGTGCGTAGGTACATATCTCCACTCGCTCGCATTTGTTAGCTCATCTATTTCACCGAGCCGGTTCGCGATATAAGGTTTGTAGGTACGCGCGTTGTTTCGTAACCAATACAGGACCACTGTGGCGTCACACCAAAATATACGACTGTTTGGTTTTATTCTGTGTTCCTTAATTATCGTGTCAGCTAATCGAGCTGCCATAACTGCCGAATTCAATTCTAAGCGTGGAACACTCGTTTTCTTCAGTCCTGCAACACGACATTTACTAGATATGAACGCCGTGCGGACTACGTTGTTTTCTTGCCAACGCCAATATGCCACCGCGCACATAACTTGCACTGATGAGTCGCAAAACACGTGAAGTTGTAGATCATTATAGTTGTTTACAGTTACTGAGCCTTGTTGTTGTGCGGGCGCATCACCGCCGGCCGCCGCACTGATAACAGGTACTAGCCGCGTCTCGCTTGCACTCGCGGTATCCGTGGCTGTGTCGCTCACACTTGTAGGCGCGGTGTCTATCTCGCTTGCGCTCGTAGACGTTGTGACTGTCTCGCTCTCACTCGTAGCAGCATGACGACGGTAGTGTCTAGATAGACGTATCTCTCTCATCAATTCTAATTGATTAATCCATTTTAGCCATTTTTCGAAGATGACATCAGGTATTTGTTCATCCCAAGTTACAGCCAATTGCCACGTTAATAACTGAACAATTAATCTTCCATTTATAGTGAAAGGCGACAAATATCCATACACGTCAAAAATTGACATTACAACTCGTAGAATGTCTCTTTTCGTAGGCCTTTCTTTTCCGTTGATAATATTTTCAGATATCTTTTTCAGCGATACATCGAACCCCAGCGTGTCTTCACTTGGATTCCACAGCAGACCAAGTGTTCGCTCGCCCGCGTACTGTTGTCCGACTTTGAACCTTACAGCGCTGCTTCCCAAAGTCTCTTTTGGAATGCTGTTGATGACGGCTTGACTGTTGCTATTCCAATTGCGTATATGAAAATCGCCTTGCGCATGAACATATGTGACGTCACGAACCAGCTTAATTGCAGATTGGTCATCAGGTAAGCTGTCAATGTAGTCGTCGACGTAGTGTTGCGTGTATATAGCGTTAGCCGCCTCTGGATATGTAGACTCGAAACGTCTCACATTTTTATTTTTTATGAATTGCGCTATGAACGGCGCGCAATTCGCTCCAAATATGAGTGACGTCATCAGGTAGGTATCTATAGGTTCTTCGGGGTTATCTCGGTATAGAAAGCGTAGGGCTTGCTGATCCTCGGGTTTTATTTTAACTCTGAGAAACATGTCTTTGATATCGCCAGAGATCGCAACTTTGTTTTCGCGGAATCGCCACATGATTCCTATTAACGGTACCAGTAGGTCGGGGCCTTTATATAGGTAGCTATTTAAACTGAACCCTTTTGTTTTAGCTGACCCATCGAAAACCAGACGAAGGCTCTTCTGATTTGGATTGTCGACGCCATGAGTAGGTAAGTACCATGTTCTAGCAGATGTGACTTGATTTTCTAACTTCTCAGCATATTTATTTTCTAACAAATGTTGTATGCGTTCTTTATACCTTCGTGCATACTCTTCACTCCTTTTCATTTTCAGCTCAACTCCTTTCAGTCGTGACAGTGCATTTGGATACGAGTCGACGGTGACACAGTGAGGATCCTTCCAAGGTAAGCCGACTTGCCACTGGCCATCGATAAGTTCAGAGGTTTGTTCCAGGTGCTCCTGGGCCAGTACGTCCTCCGAGTTCTGCCGAGGTTTAGCAGATACGCCCATAGAATCGATGGAGAAAGATCGACGCATATCTTCTTGCAGTTCACGTAGTATTTCATTGTTTTCAATTGCCATATCTTGTTCATAGGTATAACTGAGATGTAATGAAGTGTGTATCTTCCGTTGTTTCATTACAGCTGCACGTTGGCACGGGCCGTGCACGCACCAGCCCAGCGGAGTACGCGTCGCGTAGGGCTCATTTTCGCTGCCCTCTATGATCTCACGTGGTACATGCAAATGATAGTTATCTTGTCCGATGAGAATTTCAGGTTTTTGATTATCAGCACACACAAAGTTCATTATACGGTCTAGGTACTTATATTTACCGCACTTAACAAGTCCGGGGTTTTGCACAGGTAAGTCCAGATGGGGTGCAATACGCGCGGTTAAATTGAACTTTGTCCCGTCACTATTAGATATCGAGCAGTCGATCAGCTGTGTTTCGCACTGTTGTTCTGAATTGAGCCATGCGCCGCGCACATTAACGCACTGTTTGCGCCCGCGCAGTCCCGCGCGCTCCGCGAGTTCCGTACTTATGAACGACACACCACTGCCATCGTCAAGCATACAAGTCGTTTTTATTTTACCGTTAGGTCCATGTAGGTATATCGGCACAACTTTTAATAACGATTCGCGCTGGTCAACGTCTATATGCGTCACAGTTTCAGTCTGAGCACTAGTGTCCGACACTTCCACAACGTTATAATGGTTCGAGCGCGAACTTTGACCCGGTACGTAATGCAGGAGCCGGTGATGGGCCTGCCCACACCCCTCCACGTCACACGCGGCGGCCGTGCACGATTGTCTATCATGGTGCGATAATAAACACTTATAACACAAACCGAATCGTTTTACGTACTGCCAACGATCCTTGCGTAGTGATTTTTTAAACTTTTTGCAGTCCGGTAAATCGTGTTTACCTACGCGACAAAGGCGGCACTTATTATCGGTACTGTTCGTGTGCGCACTTTGAACTAAAATAGTCTGCGGTTTATAGTCACTATTTTCACTATAGTTTTTACGTTTAAAGTCTGATCGCACTTGCATAAGAGAAGCACTGCAGGTTGACACTTTCATAGCTTCTTCGTGGAGAAATTCGGAGAGAATATCGAGTTTAGATTTATTTCCTTCTTTAATCAGCGCGTAACTGTAGTCATTCCACTTGGGTAGCAACACCGTAGGTAACTTCGATAAAATAGCGCCGACGATGCTAATTTCTTGCAGGTACTCTCCACGACCTAGGGCGCGAACAGCTGTGACGTAATTTTTAATCTTCACGGAAAACGTAACTATTTCTTTGTGGTATTCCGGTGGCAGAGTGTGTAGTTTTTTAATCTCCATCAACATGCGCGATATTATTAATTCCGGATTTCCGAATTGTAACTCAAGTGTTGACATAACGGTTTCAGTCGACGTACCACTAATAAGCAGCGCGTTTACGGATTCCTTGGCGGGCCCACGTAGGCACTTTCTTAAACGCCACATATTTTCAATATCGCTGAAATTACACACTCTGTTCGATTCTTCGAAAGCTTGTTTGAATTGCAACCACTCCATTGGTTCACCGTAGAACAAGGGCAGTTCCTTCGGGGTGCTGATGCGGCTCAGCAGCCTGGCGTTTTGGGTATTGTTGGATGCAGATACGGTGGCCAATTCCTTTAGTGCGCTGGCTAACTGCTGAACTGGCAACTCGGTGCCGGCGACCACTGCTGCCGACGAACACAACGCGTCCGGGTTATTTCCAGTCTCGGGGACGTGCTGTGACTCCAGTTCCAGCTGGCTGCGCTCGACCCACCTGGCGACATCACTTTTAACTGACTGATGGTCTTGTTCTGACGGTACAGATTCTTCAGATGGACTGTATTCTTCTTCAAGGTTGGCGAGATCTACTTGTAGCTTTTTTTCTATCAAGTCCATTTGTATGCGAGCCTTTGCTTCAGCAGCTTCTAGCTCCAGCTTCTTCCTTTGTGCCACAATAGACGACGAAGATGACTTTTTCGAACCGTGGTAGCTAGTTTTACGCGAACAATGACTTAACGGTTTCGCGTCCTTTGTTTGTCCGGAATGTTCTGGTTTTATCTGACTACCCGTTTCTAAAATAATAGTTTTATCTACTAATTTCTTCGAATCTTCATCTTTTACAGGTGTTTGCGGCTGCTGCACTGTAGCTTGCTTCAATTCTTCTTCTTTTCTTTCCCTTTCACGTCTTGTAGTAAGGTAATGGCGCCTATTAACGTGGTACTTAAGCAGATTTCAAAAGATACCAAAAAATTAAGGGTATCAAAGCTCATTAACGACCACAAATATTTTTTTTATGGAAGAGTATTTATTGAACTATTAGTTTTGAAGAGTTTTAGGATCATTTTAGTTTATTATATGTCATAAAATGATTATTGAAGCCAACATACCTAAATTTTCTATTACCGTGGTAATGAACAGGTTGCAGTTCTATTAACGCGAATTGAGATTTCATTACCGAGGGTATGAATGACAGTGTTTTTCTGCCATCGGTAAATAGAAACCCATCTCAAAATTCGGAGCTTAATACCGACGGTTGAATATACAAATTATGACAAATACATATACCTATACTATCCTCCTTTATGAATACCCACAGAAGACTCAGTTTCACCTAAGAAATCTGTACTTACGGTACACTAAATGTCATATTTTGATACAAGACTAATATGTCGCTCGGTAATAGATACTTCTATAGGAATCCATTACCGACCCAAACAAATATTGCATGGATCGGTAATAGATTCTTATATATTCTATTACCGAGGGTTATCTGATCGTACCATCGGTAATAGGCATACATTGGAGTATTATAAAATCTAATTCCGACCCATAAAAACAAAGTCATACAGATGTATTTTCATTACAAATCAAAATAAAATATTGCAACCTTATATTAAAATCAAGCTTACATAACTGGTAAGTAAGCATCAGACTTTATGTCAATGTTTAAAAAATTGACAAATTAACGGTTTTCATAGAAACTACGAAATCAGTCATGAAGTTTTTGCTAAAAATTAAGGTTTTGTTGAATAATTTTCATACCGCGTAAATAGTTCTTTGATAGCGTGAATAGATCAAGATTGAAACAACTGTAAGACATTATATAACTGATCACATATACTTAAAATAAAGCAAAAAGAACTAATATCACTACTTTAACTATTACCGTGGTATACCACAGTAATAGAATCTACTCACAAAATGGCGCCTTTCACCGCTGTCTTTTAATTTCCACTTTAAACACATTTCCAGGCTAAACAATACGTAAAAAGTACTCAGAAGTCATGTAGAAAACTATAAACAATAATTTGAAATGCATAACTTTCACCTGTTTGCCATAATTATTACGTAAACTACTAAATGAGATTGGAGTTCACTTAGGTTTAGCGTCACACGTTAGTATGACACAACCTCTTCTCGCGGCCCCGTGGCAAAAACTGTCAAATAGCGAGCGTCTTCTTTTATTCACACTCTCTATCTCCTATATGTGCGTTAGTCAACTAAACAGGCTTCCTTTGTGTGAGTAACTTTTTTTAAGAAATTGGTCGGTTTGCCTATAAAATGCGTATTTGCAAATGCGGCGGTAATGGACGTCGCTTTCGATACCCGCGTTGATAGCCGCCGTTACCTTACTACGTGTGTTGACCATCTTTGGTGTACGAATCATAGAATCCGGCTTCGAAGACCACTTTGTTATAGTTTAAAGTGGTTCTTTTAATGAAAATGGCCAAATTATGCACTATACTGTTTATTTCACGTATACAGCACAATACAGAGTACATATATAGGAAATTAGCGAAAAAGATAATTAAGTAAGCAAATTACGTCCGGTCGGTATGACTCGCAATCGGATCTCTGTTTGGTGGGGTCATCCCGCCCCGCGCGCCCTCACCCCGAGCGGCGATCGGTACTTGTCGGCAACAAAAACTATTTACTATCTTAAGCTGATGACTGAATTTTAATTATAAATGAGTAATCGTACATCATTAACCCTTATTTGAAGAGTTATCTGTCGTCTTACATTCTTATTAGAATATCGAAATGGACTAAAGAGCCATAAGTCGTAATGTTTTAGAATTACTAGCTCACGAATCGTACAATTTTGCCTTTATAAATTCGGCTAGTCAGCACATAAGTCATAAAAATGATAAGCCTAAAAATATATGCATCACATATTCATAATTATTCAAACACAAATTAAATATTTCAAATATCGAAAAAAGCATACTAGCTAGACATAGTAAAAGACTAAATAAAGTTGACGCGTACAGTGTAGAGAGGATTCCCGCGTTAACATTCATGTATATCCATGGAAGTATCAAAGTCAATTTAATTAGAAATAATTGCCTTCATTCGATCTTCGCCTAAGTATGTGTGACTCATTAGATCATTGATTCGTTTCAGTCGCTTGTATCCCAAAGCGTTTTGCTCAGTTGACCCATTTTAATTTAATAGGAAAGATTTGCATAGTTAGTGTAAAAATTTGTTTGTTTAGTTTTTAGTTCTCGTAAAGACTTTGAGTAGGAGCTTACCTTTTATTATATGGATCCTTAGCTAATCATGGCCATGGTGTTGGCAATTCAGTCAGAAGCCGAAAATGTATTATCATTTTATTGGCAGTTTTGCTACCAGTCCAGCAGTAACGCATACATTACCGTGATGTGGGTATACATTACAAATTAACATATGATAGCGTGCAATTTCTTCCAACTCAAGCGTCCATTTCAATTGTTTTGGCAAATGTATATTTCATATACAGAATTCATAACACATTATGCAATGGGAAATGTTGACATTCGGCAGTGGGCTATATAAGACAATGTTTAAGCTATGTCAATATTGCTTATTACTCAGTATACTAACAATAATATGTGCATATTCGGAGATACATATAGGCGCATTACTTATGGTACGGTAATCAATTTACATGAAAAATAAAAATTTCAACATAATGTCATAATGATCATGGCAGTGCTATGATATAATTGTGTATTATAGTTACATGATATAATTATAGTTATCTTAAGCAGAAGAAGACTAGTATCTTGGTGAATTTATAAGACAAAAAACATGTATATGATCTTGTTCTGACTAGGGACTGTTGTAAGGGAAACGTGAGACAAATTTAGCCGACGTTGTTGTAACACCCATTGGTGAAGGGGAAGCTCTTCAGAGTTTGGGTTGCTACAGATATTTTTCTCACAAAAATGTTATTGAAATAACAGGTTTTATTTCCGTAAATATTGTAATACCGATCTATTAACTACTGGCTTCATGTCGGTTTTATGTTATACATAAATTAAGTGATTCACCACCATCATAGAGTCATAATGGATAACTGTGCTGTGCTGTGTGGAGTCAGTTTCAACTCATGAAACCTTAGTGGCTAAACTTTGAAACATCCCTTTGTATACCTTCCTATTTTTTATTATGACATTTCTGTATAAATAAAGTATATCAGTCACAGTACGCCCTAACCAGCGCCGGCAGAGGTTTAAACACGTCTCATTAGTGGTTCAAGCGAAGGCACGGACACCTAAATAGAACCGTTTTTCCCCCGAAGGGTAAAAAACGGATATTTAGGTTCCTGCCGAAGCTTGAACCACCCTTAAGGGCCTTGCCGGCTAAAGGTACTGAGGAAAAAGCAGCCGAGCGCTGGTAACCGGGCGACACTAGTACTTGACTGGCGCGCCAGATGGCGCTACTAGTCGAGGAATTCACTCAATTAGGGCCGAGTTATGAAGGTGTTAATCTCATTAGTGGTTCAAGCTTCGGCAGGAACCTAAATATCCGTTTTTTACCCTTCGGGGGAAAAACGGTTCTATTATAGTATCTAGTAAGGAAACATTAGGTTTACAAATAAAATCGATTAGGCTATTAGCTAAGGTTTCATAATTGTGTTTCTTTTATGGCTGTTTGTTTATCAAGTAAAAAAAAAAAAACACAAAATTAATAAAAACAAAGGTGTAACTCAGTAGCATTTTATTGCAACGACATTTTTTCTATTTCAACATACAACCTTCTATTTTACAAAAATATATATAATCTTCTTCGCTCCATTTCGAAACATACACAATACACTCTTTTAACATTATTTACAAAAATACATATTTACAATCGCGACATCACTCGTTCACAATAAATATCAACGGCAGTCGTGGTCCCGGCGGGAGGTCACCACTCTCACTAGTACTAGTACTAGGTACATACAGCTACAGCTAGAGCCTGCGCAGGCAGGTATCACTACACCAGCACCGTGAGGCGCTCCGGCGGCGGGTGGCGCGCTTGCGGCGCGGGCGCGGGCGCGGGCGCGAGCGCGGACGGCGGCGCGTCGGGCGGCAGCGCGCGCTTCGTCAGCTCCTTGTCGCGCGGCGGCGTGTGGTTGCGCGCGTCCGCGTTCTGCGCCTTGTACAGCGAGTGCGCGCGCGGCAGCGGCTCGCCCGCGCGCACCGCGCCGCCCGGCCCCACCCCCACCCCAACCCCGCCCGGCGCCCGCGGCGACTCCCGCAGCGGGTTCGCGTAGCGGCGCAGGTTCTCCTCGTTCTGCAGGTTGTTGGACTTCTCCTCGTCGCAGCGGCGCGACCGCTCCGCGGCGGCGGCGCGGCGGCGTCTGACGGCGAACGCCGCGCCCGCCGCCGCCGCCAGCAGCAGCACGGGCACGACGGCCGCTAGCGTGAGCAGGCCGGGCGCGCCGGTGGAGGCAGCGGCGGCGGCGGGCGGCGCGTGCGGCACGCGCAGGCGCAGCGCGGCGCCCAGCAGCGGGTGGTGTGCGAGCCGCCGCCGCGCCACCAGCTCGCTCAGCGCGCGCACTGCCGCGGCTAGTGCGCTCGCGCTCGACCCACCCTCCAGACTTTCTTCTTCTCCGACCCACTGAAACGATTTAAATAAGTAATGTAATAACGAAGGTAAATCGCTAATAAGAACTTTGGAATTTATCAAATCACAAGTTTGTGCTTTATGAGTATGTAAGTTCGAAAATGAAAATAAATTTAAAATAATACTTACAATAGCGAGATCAAGTGCGTCGTCGTCGTCGACGGCGAGATCACAGAGTAGCACCAGCGGCGGCGGCGGCGCGGTGTCGGCGCGCGCGGCCAGCGCGGCGGCGAGGGCGCGGCGCAGCGCGCCGCAAGCGCGCTCCACGTGCGCGCCGCGCGCGAGCCGCTCCCGCGCGAGCTGCAGCGACACGCGCGCGCAGCCGGCGGGCGCGGCGGCGGCGGTGGTGGTGGGGGGCGCGCGCCGGGCCAGCACGCGGCCGGCGCGGGCAGCGCGGGCGGCTCCACGCGCCGCCCCGCCACGCGCCGGCACTCGCCCAGCGGCGCGCACGAGGGTCGCAGGCACAGAGCGGGCGCTGCCGGCACACACACCTGAGACCACAAAAGGGAATGTACATTACGTTTGATTATACAAAGTAAAGAATTTTATGTAGGCACCAGCCAGCAGTACCTCAATTCTTCCTCGTAAGTTTACTAAAACAGTTTTTTTATTTATTGAGAAACAAACAGTCTTATAAAACATGTATGTAAATATGCTAAAAGCTAGAATTTCTTATACAATAGACCTATAGTTTCATATATGTAAATATACTTTTTTATAAACTTAATACTATGAATATTAGTTACATGACAACTGCAAAAAATCTAATACAAAAATAAGATAAGACCGAGAATAGCTGACCATAAACTTTAAAAACTTTAAAATCTAACTCAGTAAAGAAGAAACACGTTTCTTAAATATTCCTAACGAACTGCCAAAAATATCAGTGTTCATACAGTTTTCATTGTACGACCTGCATGCGCGTTTGATATATGATTGCTGTGCATACTTGGTACGACATCTTCCAACACTGAATAGCATTTTGCTTCGACAACCACGTTCTGTTCTACGAGGCACTCGAAACCCTATATTATGTAGAATTTCAGGGGCATCTACTTGAACACTACACAGACAGTTGAAGGCGTACCTCATCGGTGCGGCAGGGCTGCGCGCCTGCGGCGAGGCAGTCGGGCAGGCCGCACCAGAGGCGCGTGCAGACGGGCGCGCCGGCGCGGCACCAGCACGCGTTGCAGCCCCACCACCACGTGCCGTTGTCGGCGCCGCACGCGCCGCCCCCCGCGCCCCCCGCGCCCGCCTCGCCGCTCTCCTCCTCCGAGTCCACGCCCCACTCCGAGAAACCGTCATCTAACTCCAAACCGGCGATTTCTGTAAAAAACATCATTTTGTATTTTTAACCGACTTCAAAAAAAGGAGGAGGTTCTCAATTCGACTGAATGTTTTTTTTTTGTATGTATGTTACTCGATATCTCCGAGAATTGTGGACCGATTTTCAAAAATTTTTTTTTTGATCGAACGGGTATAACCCCGAGATGGTCCCATTGGCACCAAGTCGGGGTCTGATGATGGGATCCTGGAGAAATCGAGGGAACTCTGCACATGTAATGTTTTTAGTGTATTTTTCAAAGGTACACCAGTCGGCTTAGCACAACTTGCGTTCTCGCGCGCGAGTCCATACACCAGCCGCGACTTCAAGTATGGACTCGCGGGCGAGAGCGCAAGTTGTGCTAGACCGCCAGTATTTACGCCTGATGATAATAATTTTATTTGGCTGAGCTGATGATGGAAGGTCAACTCCTCAATGGTTAGGAGTTAAAGGATAATTTTTTCACTAGTGTACATATATTCGGACTGATACATATAATATCAATAGGAACCACTAAAAATCAACAAATAAATAAACTTTTTAACAAAAAATAAAACCGCCTTCAAAAATAAGCGCGTTACAAAACACGGAGAAACTAAAAAGCAAAAAATAATAAACCTTTGAATTCAGATTTCTTATCGTATTGCAATAATCTAAACATCCAAATTATAAACAAATCAATTATTTTTGGAGTCGGTGCCAGCCTGCATATGGTTGGGTGGGGCAAACAGGCAATAGCAAGGCGACGAACAGGTCTGGTACCGACTACAAAAATAATTGATTTGTTTATAATTTGGATGTTTAGATTATTGCAATACGATAAGAAATCTGAATTCAAAGGTTTATTATTTTTTGCTTTTTAGTTTCTCGCTAGCTTATTTTTGAAGGCGGTTTTATTTTTTTTATAATGCAAAATAGATTAGCCCCCTTATTCATAAACGTACACTAAAGTTATCAAGCCGATAAAGTTCGTTTGTCCCTTTCTATCACACTGATACGTCAGAAAGGGACAGACGAACTTTATCGGCTTGATAACTTTAGTGTACGTTTATGAATAAGAAGTAGATAATTACACAATTCAGAAATCCAATAATTAGGCACCATCAAGCTTTGTTGAAGTGAGAGAAAACTATGTACTTAGGGAGGAATGAGAGGATTCAAAAATGAATGTTGCAAAACTTACGTTCTAGGCAGCGTCTCGCAGCGCGGGGGCAGACGCACCTCGCGGGCCGCTCGGGGTCCGGGTCGCGCACGCAGGCGGCGGGCGCGGGGCACTGCGGGCTGCAGTCCGCGCCGGGCGGCACGCGCGCCGCGCACTCCGGCCCCGCCCAGCCCGCCGCGCACTCGCACGCCCACCAGCCCGCCCCGCCCACGCAGCGCCCGCCGTTGCGACACGGCGTCGCCGCGCACGCGTCCACCGCGTGCTCGCAGTGCGCGCCCGTCCAGCCCGGCGCGCACGCGCACACCCAGCCGCCGCCCGCGCCCGCGGCCGTGCACGTGCCGCCGTGCGCGCACGCACACGCCGGCGCGGACGGCAGCGCGGCCAGCGCCGACGTCTCGCACGCGGCGCCCGCCCAGCCCGCGGGGCACGCGCACCGCCAGCCGCCCGCCTCGCGCACGCACGTGCCGCCGTTGCCGCACGACCCGTCCACGCAGCGAGCACCGTCCTCCACGCGGATGGCGCAAGTTTTACCTGCTCACAAAATAATACCGCATGAACGAAGACCTAAACGACAACGGGAGGTAATTTAGGAGTCAGGTATTGATGGAAGAATGTCTCACCGGTCCAGCCGTCGCGGCAGACGCAGGTGAAGTCCGCGACGCCGTCGATGCAAGTGGCGTTGTTGCGGCACGGGTTGCCCACGCACTCGTCCACCTCTGAAACACGAGGTTCTCGTTGAGCGACATTTGTCCACTAATTTAGCAAGTAACGAATAATAGTATAATAGTTACCAAGTTCGCAGCGCGTGCCGCTGAAGCCGGCGCGGCACACGCAGCGCAGCGCGCCCACCACCTCCACGCAGGCGCCGCCGACGCCGCACCCGCCCGTCACACACTCCTCCACACCTGCAATAACCGTCCACATCTGCAATAGCTACGAAGGAGCTTTTTTGTATATTATATTAAGGGCAAATACAGCAAAGACGCATAAGATGATACTGATTACTAATGATCATCAATAAAGCAATAGTAGGTAGGTTTGGTAATGGATACTAACGCTCCTGGCAGGTGGGGCCGGCGTAGTTGGGCGCGCAGGCGCAGCGCGGCGGCGCGGGCGGCGCGCGCACGCACTGCCCGCGCCCGGGCTCGCACGCCGCGCCGTTCACGCACGGCTCGCTCTCCGCCACCGCTCCTGCAATATCACACAATTTCACATTGCTGTTGTTCTTTTCGACACCTTACTATAGACATTATAGATTGGTTGTGTCTGCCGACATGTCGATTTTTGAACACAGATCAAAGGTACAGGTACCTACTACCTACAGGCTTAAGAGAGTTGGTTGTGTATAGTGATGTGTGATGTGGGTACTCACGGTCGCGGTACTGCGTGCAGTTCTTGCCGGTCCAGGGCGGCGCGCAGTGGCAGTAGTAGTCGCTCTGCGCCGTGTAGCACGGCGCGCCGTTCGCGCACGGCGATCCCGCGCAGTGGTCGCGGTCGTCCTGCGCACACACCATATATTAACACACCTTTCACTACATATGCACACCTTTGGATTTATCTAATGACAACGCAACGGGTTTGAATACAAGACACAAACAAACAACACATGCGAAATACACAGACACTTATAATTTTATAATAACTTACCGGACAATACCTTCCAAAGCAGGAGGACAGCTAAAAAAGCAGAAGACTCGTTAGTGTGTTAGTGCAACGTAACCTGAATGGTGAAAGTTAAATCACGATTAGTGAAGTTAATAAGTATGTGATTATGATTATATGATATAGTAAAAGATTATAGTTAAATATCATGAGCATAATCAAGTGAGATAGATGTGAGTGATGCAGGGTTCGTCGCAAGAGAAGAGGCTGTGGCTCACCTCGCAGTCGACGCCGGAGAAGCCGACGGGGCAGATGCAGCGGTAGGCGTCGAGCAGGTCGACGCACTCGCCGCCGTTGCGGCACGGGCGCGGCGCGCACTCGTCCACGTCGCGCTCGCACGTGCGCCCCGCGTATCCCGCCGCGCACGCGCAGTGGAAGTCGTCCACCAGGTCGATGCACGTCGCGCCGTTCAGGCACTGGCCCGTGCAGTCGTCCACGTTGGACTCGCAGTCGCGGCCCGTCCAGCCCGCCAGGCAGCCGCACATGTACCCGCCCGGCGTGTTGCTGCACGCCGCCGCGTTCACGCACGGGCCCAGCGAGCCCTCCGCGCCCTCCGCGCCCCCCACGCCCTCGCGCTCCGCCGTCACCGCGCACTCGTCCACGTCTGCCGGTATAATAGGTACACATATGATATGAAGCATGGCCGACGCTGGTAATAGTTACATCATTACCACGAGGAGGCTCGAGTGTTACCTTCGGTGCAGGTGGGACCGGTCCAGCCGGGCGCGCACTCGCAGTCGAAGCCATCGAGGCGGTCGCGGCAGGTGGCGCCGTGCGCGCAGGGCTGGCTGGCGCAGTCGTCCACGTCCTGGTCGCAGAGCGCGCCGCCCCAGCCGGGGGCGCACGCGCAGCTGAAGCCGGGCGGCGCGGCGCGCAGCGAGCACGCGCCGTGCGCGCACGGCTGCGGCGCGCACGGGTTGTCGACGCGCTCGCAGTCGGCGCCGGAGAAGCCCTCGGCGCAGGTGCACAGGTACTGGTCGGGCGCCGTGTTCTCGCAGGTGCCGCCGTGCTGGCAGGGCTCGTGCGTGCCGCAGTAGTTGAGGTCCTGGTCGCACAGGATGCCGCCCCAGTTGGTGTCGCACGTGCAGTCCCACGAGGAGCCGTTGCAGTAGCCGTGCTTGCAGCCCGGGTAAGGCTGGCATTGGGAGCACAGCGCGCCGCGCCAACCCGGCCGGCAGCTGTAAATAGAAATATTTGTTGTCAATCCTCGTTATGTTAGGGAATCAATTAAATGACTTATATTGTGTAAAAGTTGTAAAACTTACTCGCAATCTCCAGGGTGATCACAGCGGCCGTGAGTTGGATGGCAGCCCTCTTTGCATACAGCTGCAACAAAGAAAAGAGATGAGTAAAGAAACATCAAGCCAGAAAAAGCAAATATTTATTTATTATTTATTTATTTATTTTTATTTCAAATATGTTACACAGTATGACACAGTATGATATATGTAGGTAGGTAAAGGCGGAGTAAGTAGATTAGATCAGATAAGCAACGTACGTTGCTCGCAGTTGTCGCCGCGCCAGCCGGGCAGGCAGCGCTTGGCGCCGGTGTCGTCGCAGGCGTAGTGGCCGAACTTGTCGTCGCGCGCGCGGCAGAAGGTGGTGCAGGTGGTGTTGTAGTAGTTGGGCGCGCAGGAGACGCGCACGCGGTACGCCACGCCGGCCGCCGCGCCCGCGTGCCGCAGCGCGTGCCACGCCGCGCCCGGCTCCACGATGCCCGACCACCACGCCTCCACGATCAGCCCCGACTCCCCCACCCCCGCGCCCTCCGTCGTCGTGTAATTGTAGTCGTCGTACGCTTGGAGGATCAGCGTGAACGAGCGCTGAAATACAAATATCGCAACTTAAATCAAAAATGTCGTCGTTTGTCGAGTTGAATCTCATGTACATAATTTCAATTTCAGAAGGTTGAGTGTAATATGTTGTACTGACTGTCCACCGGAAAGAGAAGGGCAGCGCGAGCGTGTAGAGCGGCTCGGCGAGCGTGAAGGAGTCGGTGCCGAGCACGGGCGAGGCGGCGCGGCCGAAGGAGCAGGCACCGGGCGCGGCGGCCGACTGGTACTCCTTGAGGCACAGCGAGAAGCGCGTGCGGCACGGCGCGGCGCAGCCCCCCGCGCCCGCACCCGCGCCCCCCGCGCCCGCGCCGCCCCCGCAGCACCCGCCGCTCGCCAGCTGCAGCCGGTAGTTGCTGAACTCCAGGATCTGCAGCTCGAACACGCCCGCGCCCGCCGTCATCTGCAATCAGTACATAAACATCATACTTTTATAAAACTTTGGAAACATGTCCGCGACCTTTATTGGAGGTTGGAAGCGTGTACCTATTCTGATAGAAATTTACTCTAATTCCATTAATTCAACGAAATGCTATTTGAATGAACCTCGAACAGAATTATGTTTGGGGTTCGATACTTAATAAGAATCCTTTGCTTCATTGAGGATTCAATAAACGCTCGAGATCCCACCCTGTTTTCTTGGTTGCCCTGAAAACCAGCGCCGTGGCTAATACCAATTAGCCATTGGCATATGCTGAGTGGCATCCTTTTTGGTGACTTTAGTTTAAGATGTATATAGATTAAGGCTATTGTTGTTTTACTTGTATATTTTCACCAAATAAACGTTTTCTATTCTATTCTATTCTAGATATTATTTCGCTTTGATCCCATGTGACGCAATCTATCAGCACTATCAGCTCCACTGGCTAGAGTCTCGCCAAGCTAAGCTGGAAGCGACAGCCCCCGCAGGTGCGGATAACATTTTATTATTTAAACGTCTAACTTGCACTTGTGGGCAGATGTTATTTTAAACGTCTAACTTGTATGCAATTATGTCGTTTATTTAACCTTTGTACCCACAAATCCCACAATATAAATATTTTGACTACATTTATTTTATTTTAATTTGCATTGTATTTTTGTATTCATTGTAATATTTGTAATTGTATAAATGTATGCTATGGAAATGTCATCATGTTGATAATGTCTTCATATTTTTAACCCCCGACGCAAAAACGAAGGGGTGTTATAAGTTTGACGTGTCTCTCTGTCTGTTTGTCTGTCTGTGTGTGTGTCTGTCTGTGGCATCGTAGCTCCCGAACGGATGAACCGATTTAGATTTAGTTTTTTTTTGTCTGAAAGCTGAGTTAGTCGGGAGTGTTCTCTTAGCCATGTTTCATGGACATCGGTCTAGGTACTATGTCGCGGTCGGGAGTTTTGTCGAAATTTTAATTTTGTAGTTTTACGACAAATTAAGTATTAGGTTACTACTAAGGAAAATGAATTGACTTTGAAAAACTAAAAACTCCAGTCACTAGCGACCTCCAGCGGCAAGCGGCGGAAACTCAAGAGCATCCGTCGAAACGGATGTTGCGAGCAGTAGTTAAGTTACCTACTACTATTTGGTTACTACTTATTACGTCCTTATATTATTATGTTGTGAAACTTACATAGTTCAAGTTTAATTTTAGGTTTTGGAATGTTGTCACTACCTAATAGGGTCCATGACTGTACTATTTTTTAAAACCATTCGTTGATTGTAATACTATGGAAATGCAACAAAAAATTAATATGATTATTAATAGTTATGAGAACAAATTACAATGCTAGTTAGCGTCTAATATTTATGAGCATGATTTGGAGTTTGCATCATGCACACACTACAACATACTAGCTCCACCTACCGTAAAGAAGAACGATCTATTAGCTACGTACTCTCGGCACAAATTTCTATGCTTTTAATTCAATGAGACTTCTTATCAAAGGTCCAATAACAGAGAATATCTGGTTCACCGAGCTTTGCTCGCAGACACGGAAAATCAAAAATTCACCAGAACGATTTGTCGTCCCCTACCACCCCCTTACTTAAACCTAACAAATTTAATACAAATCGTTAGCTATATTACCTCATTTAAAGACAGTATAAGAATGTAACGCGAACGTGTACCAAAAGTGTATAAAATCAGTGCAAACAAGTTTAGTTTAATCGGGCAATACTAGATGTCACTAGTGGTATCTGTTTGTCAAGTAAACTTAGCAAATATTTAAGTGTTCCCAAAGACTTAAAATTCTAAAACCTAGTGCAACATGTGTTAACGGGTGTCTAGAATTTTATAGTAATCAAGACAATATGTAACTCCCAGATAAAATTCGTTAAATTGTTAGTTTGGCCGCCCGTCAACAGATGGCGCCAGTGGGTTCCAAATTGTGATATTGAACTTCTATGTTTGAATATTTAAATTATGGAATAACGTTCCTGTAACTTCTGTGTTTTACTAATGTAACTAGTAAATGTAAAGATTGTAAACAAGTAGTCAAACATGTAAAACCAAACGACAACGTCAGTTCTAAATAAGATCAACTTATCTGCTTATACAAAAAACTCAATAGATGTCGCTGTGCTGTGGCGCATCTCAAAGTTAGTAGTCGCTATTAAGATTTTTCTTGGAATAAGGACCTCTTGTACTGAATTATGTTTCGTTTGAGAAATAGCTAGGAGTTAAACCAAGCACACCTTGTGTACGGTAGACGTGTGCGTCGATCAAAAAATGATCGGCGGCGGCGGCGTATTTTTGGCGTAAATTCGGCGTGACCTTGATTTCATGTTTCTTATATAAAAATCATTCATTTGTTTTTATTCTTGAAAATTTGATCAATACAGGTGTACTACGTATACTTTTATATAAAATATGAGTTAAATAACACATATAAGGAACACGGAATAGGAAAAAACACTTGAGTATACCCAAATAGTTACCCTTTGCTGGCACAAAACCTTTTTTGATCAATGTTGGCTTCCATCAAAGGATGCCTTCTCTAAGTGATCATGAATCTACATACAACCATCTCTTTCTTTATGATGAGCTTAGTGATGAAATTAAAGAAGAACTTTGTACCACATGCGATCGTCGGCTATAGCTGTATCAAACTCATTTGGAAATGCCTTTTGCTTATTTGGCCACCCTTTGACTTGCCCGCCGGTGCTCAAAGATGTGCTGTGTAAACTAATAAACTAGAAATCGTATTGTTGGTTACTTTATTTTCAATTCGTTGTCTTTTTAGTACAGTACAGAAGGAGTAGTACCATCTCCAATTCTCCTTCAATTATTCAAAGGTTAACTGGAAGAGATCCCTTAATGGGATAAGTTCGCCTTTGTACTAGTGATAAGCTCTTTTTCTTGTGTGTTGTATTATTTTCTGGTACAATAAAGTGTTATACTACTACTACTAGTAGTAGTATAAAACGGACTTGAATTGATGAATGCCAACCTTCCGAGCAGGCCAAGGTGCAAGACGTGGGTTTCGTCATAAAACCAAACTAAAATGGAGTTGGGAGTGGGGCCCATGTTGCTAGGCAAGGCGATGGCAGGTGGACTAATATTTTAACAGAATGGTGTCGGCTTACAAATGTAGGAAGCGCTTGACATCCGTTGGCTCGCTGGGTGGACGACATCCGGAAAATTGCGGGTCGTAACTGGATAAGAGTAGCTCAGGATCGGGACAAGTAGCGTACTAGAAAAGAGGCCTATGATCAGCAGTGGGTGAAAAAAGGCTGACATGGTGAATGATAATGATAACGGACTTGTTTGTAGATCGGATCACGCCAAAGCTGATTTTTAAGAGGTTGGGTCTACGCCATAACTTCAGCAAAATTCCCATGATACCGTCGTTATCTGTGTTGAGTAAAAAAAGAGCTTTACACGCTGAACTATGCTGGAAACGAACGTCCGGCATATAGGTCTCGGCATTTTGAGTTGGACGCAGACAGTTTATTAGGAAATGCGGTTCTGTTTTTTGCGTCTTGGAACCACTGAATAATTTTCCATGTGCTATACGATACGTGCAGGACATGTTTGCACCTGATCGGTGGGCTAAAGTAGCAACTGAATGGTTCCCGCTGCTTCGTCGTGGCAAAGGCAGACCAAAAATAGAGATATCACTCGGACGGCGGGAGCAGGCATCAAACCGTGATGAGTGGACGAAGGAAGAGGAGGCATTTACCCAGCAGTGGGGCACATATTAGGCTACTTAAAAAAAAACACGGTTCTATCAAATGAATTTTGACACTTGCCGATGATTGGAACCACAGAGAATGGAATGAAAAGCTTCATTTCCCGCAGAACCAGATCAGCAACGAAATTAGGATCATGCAAATTGAAGAAAACCTATGGGTTACCTGGGGGCGTAAGGCGCAAAAAACAATCGCCTCCTATTCAATCTGCTGATTTACAGTCTTACACACAGCGGCTATAAGCAATTTGCCGACGCGGTGGGCACGTGGGTATTTTGGAACGGACAATATTTCGAGGAGCCATGAAATCTTGAATGGATTACATGGTGATCTAGATGAAAAGATAGCAGAAGATCCAACAGGGAAAGTTCTTGGCTCTCCAGATGTGGTATTCTCGTAGTATTGTTAACATTTGTGTCAAGTCGTATGCCAGATCAAAGTCGTCACGATCATATTGTAGATCTTCCCCCGTATCCGGTTTTTCGCATCTTTCTCATCTTTATACAGAATATTTTAATAAAAGTAAATTATATGTATTGGAAATTGCATAAAAAGTCCAAAAATGTAATCATTGTAATCAAATACTAAGTTTGAGAAATTTATTAACCACCAAGGTTACGCCGATTTCACGCCGATTAGTAATCGGCGGCGGCGGCGTGGCCAAAATTACCGGCGGCGGCGGCGCGCCGGCGCGGCGCACACGTCTAATCAATATAGTGCCAGAAAGTCAACATCAGATCTTTCTTCGCCGGGTAAAATATGTACAAATTAGCAAGTATTAGTAGGTATTGAAACGAAGCGTGAGTGAATGTTATAGAGAAGCTAAGATATTTAAACTAAATTTAATAATATCAAGATTATGAAGTTGTTATGTGAGTTATCTCTTCAATAATTATATAATTATATTATATAAATGATGTGCTGACTTTTCTGACTGATTATTGCTGCGCAGTCGCATAATATACAGGCCGTTTCAAGCCTATGAGAAATGAAGGGAAATGTATACCTACCTTAATGGGAAATGATGGGAAAATATATAACTACCTTAATTATCGTATACAGGGTATTTTACTGAAATACAAATTTATGTTACTTTCAAAAGTTAGTAATTCCGCATTCAAAGTTTTTTTAAGAATCACTTGTTTGTCTAAGAATCAAACCGATTTAAATGGGCAAATGTGAAAAAATAAATCACCCCAACTCATTCATTCATAAAATATCGACTTGTAGTTAAAACACTAAGATTTATGTGGGTAGATTTGATAAGTTAACGTGCCTGTTGTAGAGAGTATGCTGCTATGGGATATGATATGTCACACACATCGAATACTAAAGGTTTGCTCGAGGTACGAATACATAGAATGAAATAATTTATTTATTACGTCCATTAGTTTAAATACTTAGAAACAAATCTAAAATACTAATAATACGTACGTAACTCCAAACGTATTTCACTAGAAAAACTTAATTATAATTTTCAGTGATTTGGTTTGTAATCCATTAATAATGTACCTATCGGGCGCGTCCATTATAAATGACGACTCGTTCTCATTTGCCTCTACGACGCATTCACTACACGCGGCGAATCCTGTCATCGGCTACGACTGCAGCCGTAGCGTCGGCTACGCTCGCTTCTACGGCGCGTAATGTCAATAATAAAGATTTCAACGAGCTCTATGGATGTACTTAATCGGGACGCGGTGCACATCCGTGGTGCACAGTGTAACTGTACTGTAAGGACACTATTACAATTGAACTGATGAATAGTCGACATTTTATTCGTTACTATTTACCCACTGTACCCATAGAAGTGTGAATTTTATTATTTTTTTAACTAAGATAATTTTTACCTCGGCGGGAAAACAATCGTACCTAACTTATAACAAATAGTTGCTTAATAAACACATACTTATAGTAATCGTGTGATGATATGATTATCTACCTGCATTCCAGTTCTTAGTGAAATTCAATAGTCTATATATTAGTAATCAGAGTTACGTTTTAACTTTTTAACCTACTTAGGAACTTAGATAAGTAAATATTATGTAACTGTGTCTCTTTTGTTTCCTTTATGTAGAATAAAGCTTACACATACATACATACATACATATTATCCATAGTAATTTGTTAGTAAACTCTCTTTACTTCCTTAAAGCAATAGAAGCGTTAGTCGGCGGCGGCGGCGGCGCGTGTCGAGTGGGCGGGGCTGTGCGCCGGCGCGCGGGCGCGCGGGCGGGGGCACCGCCCCGCCCGGCGCGCGGCACGCCCACGCCGCTGCCCCGCCCGTGCGCCCGCGCCGCCGCCGCCGCTTTGTTTACCAACAACGCCGCTCAGGCGTGAACGCTACGCGGTTACGGTATATGAGAATGGTCTCGGCAGATAGAGTTTGTTTTTATATCATATCATTCAATGTTGGTAAGTAACAGTGGCGGCTGGTGAAAATTTCTGCTAGGCAACACTGAGCAAAAAGGAACCTACTTTAACATTAGGTACTTTACTAAGTAATCAATTTTAGGCAAGCCGGTGGGAATTGGCTTGTATGGACCAGCCGCTGCTGGTAAGTAATAAGTACTTTCATACTCATTTTAAGTGGATTGATAAAATTGATTGGAGTCGCCTCTCCGTTATTTTCCTTTTGTGTTATTTTTATTTTGATTTTATCTATGACATATTTTGCTCCATTTGGAGTGAAGTACTTCATAATGAATCTTTCATTTGCGAGCTACTCACTCGTGTCTCGAGTTGAGCAGCAGGCATAGCGAGAACCCTCACAAGTAGCTCTTGTGCTTTTTTATGTTTACAACACAAGCCGTCATGAGCTCGCCGTGGAATGCAGTGAAGGTGTGTAAGAATATTATATGTATTTACTAGCCTTTGATTGATCACGCTCATTTTAGAACATAATAATCGCTATATTGAGCAAGAGTCGAGAGCTCCCAGATCTTGCTTATTTTCTCAAGCATTAAATTGTATATGGGATAAGGGATAACGTAGAGTTAATAGGCATGTTTAATGTATAGGTATTTGCTAGTTCGGCACCATTATTTAAAGGTAGGAAAAATAATACTGACTTATTGAGAGATGCTAGAATTAGCCGATACCTAACCAAGTACCCACACTATTATCAACTTTTTACTTTTAATAGTATTTTTAGTTAAGTATGTTATAAAATCTTTACATGTAGTATGTTTTAGGGTGTCAAAATATACAGCGTGTATGCACACGCAGTAAGTTTTTGGCAGCTTCTAAGGTACTGCGTCTAAAAAACATTATATTGCCACCAAATTAACAACCAAGTACAGTATGTGAACCATAGAACAAGTTTTTCCAAGCTGTCCAATTCCAGGACACAGTGTGTATTTCATTATTCTAGAAAACTGTTAAAAAAGTATGTGCATGGTGTCACGTAGCGACACCTAGTGAGTATCTGTGTTACTAGCGTGGTATGTATTTTTTTACTTTTATGATTTTATTTTTTGTAATAAATAAATAATTAGTGGGGACGTTTATCGACAAAAAGAGGCCAAACCTTCTTTTTCTTGACCAAAGCATGAAACTTGGCACAGTTGTTCCTTATATCAAAATAAGCCGATTAAGATCGGGAGCCTTCGGGAGCCTCCCCCCTGGGGCTCGGGAGGGGGGGTCAAAGTACCGCTTCACTCGGCTTGCTTTGAAAAATTCTAACATAGCCCGTTTAGTTCATAGGTCATGTTTGGTATCGTTTTCGAGTAAATCAATAACGTAGAATTCATTTTTGGTACTAAAATTATGATTTAATGGTAAATAAAATAAAAAAAAAATTTAAAGTTTGAAATTTTCATCTACGATTTACAAATTCAAGTCATCATAAATGTCAAACTGTTTGCTTTTTCTACAAATAAAAAATATGATATGAAAGCCTATTTAATATAAATTATGAATAATATAACTTTTACCCACCTTTACTAACGTTAAGTTTCATAAAAAAAACTTTAAGCCGCGCGGCGTCGGGACGCCGCGAGCGTAATTTTAAAATACCTTTATTTTAAAAAACTCTATTAGAACCCGTTTAGCTATTAGGTCATATTTAGTATCGTTTTCGAGTAAATTAATAACGTAGAATTTAGTTTTGGTACTAAAATGACCATTTAATGTTAAATGAAATAAAAATAAAAAAAAATCATTTTCTGTGAGTTGCAAATTCAAGTCACGATAAATGTCAAACGGTTTGCTTTTTCTATAAATATAAAAATATGATATTAAAGCCTATTCACAAAGGATAGTACGCGTTCACCTACGCGAGCTTAGACTGTCTGCGGGGAACGCGCCTCTTTCATATATTTGATCGCCAGTGTCAGAGGTGTGTTAATGCATAAATAGAAAAAGATTCATTATTATTGACGTGTCGACAACGGCAACACTCGGGTCGGACCACACGATCTAAAGACCGACTGTACCTGTTATTTATTCATTGTAGTGAATCCTGAAAGAAATTTATATAATAGTATTTTATACAATCGTGATATAATACAAAACTTTTCAGTCGAGTACCATGTGTAGTACGGTACGAGAGTGAAAAGCTTAATTATATCACTATTGTATACAATACTTTTTCTACGAGTCATCGTCTTCATCATCAATGGACGGAAATATCACCATTCATGCAAGTTAAAATTAATGTCAATAGAGTCGTTCACCGTTGTATCAACATCGAATTACCTAGCAACCAATTGTTTGTAATAACCGTCTCTGATTGGCCGATAACGCGACAGATAAAAAAAATGTGTTTCAGATACAGGAAAATTTGCCAGGTATCGCAAATTAGTATAGAAATTGTATGAAGTTCTATTTTTGAAATTATTATAGTTAACTAAAGTCAATTATAATGAGCTTATTATAATTGAGTCGGAACTGCCATAGAGTATCCAACACTGAAAAGTTAGCACTTATAGTTTAGTCTGTGGTGTCCTAATTGACAGATTACTCATACTCATACTATACATTTCCTTCACAAAAACATAGCTGGGTACATATGGAACTGCATAAAAAAGGCTCTACCCTCTTTATGCAGTTGCATCGGTTTTTGCAACCTGATTTACATTTACATCTTGTAACTTCTAAGCATATACTGGCCACTTCAGTGTTGTCTGACCAGTGTGGTACCCATTCGTCTCCTTCTTCCTTCCATCCCCAAGAAGACGGACTTGGCAAATTTTGGTGTGGCACCAACGCCAACGCCTGACTCCAAACAAGAACGCCCTGAGTCCCATTTCTCAAAACTGAAAGTTACAAGTTACAAGCGGAAGTCTCTTTCCAACTTGTCATATTAGACATTGACAACCAGTTGAAAATTGTAACTTGTAGCTTCGAGAAATGGGCCCCTGGTACACTGTGCGCAGTATATGCTGATGCAAGGCAGCCTCTGAACGAGGTATGTTCTCCAATTGTCGATCTTTTCTGGTACCTAAAGAGGTAGGTACTTCGACCACTCATTCACCGTTGCGCAACGACTTGGTCTGAAACAATATGTGCATTATCATTTTAGAGTCTACAACTATCAAATTACAACTTTTTGGTGGATCACGTAACCTTCAGTATTACCCACTTACGTTACGTATCATAGAAAATTATTATAAACTTCAGTAGAATCTGATTTGCCTCTGATATTGCTCCATCTTGTAATAGTTTGACACCTTGGGTGGCCTGGCTAAGCTTCAAAGCCAAAAGAAAACGTTTCTAGATTAGACATAGTATGGGATAGGTACGATAAACGCAGCTTGAAACGATCAACAAGGGAGAAACATGGCCACCCAAGGCTTCAAACTATTACGAGATGGAGCAATATCATAGATAGGCTAATCAGATTCTACTAAAGTTTGTAATTATTTTGTATGATAGGTAAGTGTGTAATAGTGAAGGTGATCCACCAAAATGTTGTAATTTGATAGTTGCAGAATCTGTTTAAATAAAATGACAATGCACATATTGTTCCAGATCAAGGGTCCTTACGCAACAGTGAATGAGTGCCGGAAGAACCTCTTTACTAGAAAAGATCGACACTTGGAGAACATACCTCCTTCCGAGGCTGCCTTACTTCATCATATACTGCCATTTGTCTAAGACTGGGGCTAAAGACATGCCAACCACACCCTTGCTGCCGACGCATTAGGACACCACGGACTCCACTGTCAGTCTATTGCTGGCCGAATTTTGTGACACACTGCACTTAACGATTTAATCCGCAAGGCTCTCGGCACAGCGAACATGCCGACAACCCTCGAACTTGTCGGCTTGTCAGCAGCAGACGGAAAGCGGCCTGATGGTTGCTTGCTTTTGCCTTGGTTTCTGGGACGACCCTTGGCGTGGGGCGTGACCTGTGTGGATACCTTGGCTCCGTCCAACGTCTAACGCTCGGCCCAGAAACCAGAGACTGCTTCTGCAAAACGCCCAGTTTAAACGCGCAAATATGCATTTTTAAAAAACAACTACATATTTGCGGCAATTGCATTTGAAACATTTGGACCATGGTCATCAGACACCAAGCAGTTCGTAAAGGAAGTTTCCACCAAACTTGTCTGGGTGTTTGATGACATAAGAGAAAAAGCAAACGGTTGACATTTTTGTTGACTTGAATTTGCAAATTATAGATGATTTTTTTTTTAATTTATTTACAGTTAAATTATAATTGTAGTACCAAAAATAAATTCTTTGTTATTAATTTACTCGAAAACTATATCAAACATGACCTAATAGCTAAACCGGGTCTAATAGAGTTTTTAAAATAGAGGTATTTTAAAATTACGCTCGCGGCGTCCCGACGCCGCGCGTCTTAAAGTAATTTTTTAGTGGAACTTAACGTTTGTGAAGGTGAATAAAAGTTATATTTTTTATAATCTATATTAAATAGGCTTTCTTATCATATTTTTTATTTATAGAAAAAACAAACAGTTTGTCATTTATGATGACTTGAATTTGTAAATCATGGATGAAAATTTCAAATTTTTAAATTTTTTTTAATTTTACTTACCATTAAATTATAATTTTAGTACCAAAAATGAATTCTACGTTATTTATTTACTCGAAAACGATATCAAACATGACCTAATAGCTAAACGGGGTCTAATAGAGTTTCTAAAATAAAGGCATTTTAAAATTACGCTCGCGGCGTACCGACGCCGCGCGTCTTAAAGTAATTTTTTTGTGGAACTTAACGTTAGTAAAGGTGGATAAAAGTTATATTTTTTATAATCTATATTAAATAGGCTATCATTTCATATTTTTTTTATTTATAGAAAAAGCAAACAGTTTGTTATTTATGATGACTTGAATTTGTAAATCATGGATGAAAATTTCAATTTTTTTAATTTTTTTTATTTTATTTACCATTAAATGATAATTTTAGTACTGAAAACGAATTCTACGTTATTGATTTACTCGAAAACGATACCAAACATGACCTATTAACTAAACGGGGTAAGTTAGAATTTTTCAAACCAAGCCGGGTGAAGCGGTACTTTGACCCCCCCTCCCGGGCCCCAGGGGGGAGGCTCCCGAAGGCTCCCGATCTTAATTGGCTTATTTTGATATAAGGAACAACTGTGCCAAGTTTCATGCTTTGGTCAAAAAATTTAAGGTTTTTCAATAAACTCCCCAACTAAATATGTTCTAGTTAAATTAATAAAATTACATTCCTATACTTTCAGTCTATTTTATAGTTTCAGCATAAAGGTTTTGTTCATCTAGTTTATTCAGGACTTTTTGGCTAGTTACCTCTATGGTGGGGAATTTGAATTTGGATAGAGAAAGAACAAATGAATGGAAATGGAAAATTCTGGACGTGAAGAAAAGGCGTTTTCTGAAAAAATATGTACAGAAATTAATTTTATAAGATAATAATGATGTTTATTGGCATGGAATGTACACATGCATCTCGAAGAACTTTATAGATGCATAGTAAGGAAAAGTTTTAATTTGGTGTTTTGGAAATGTATAGTTCCATCATCGAGGACAGGAGCAATAGGTCCTCAGACTACCGGCACTACAGCTGTTACTGATATGCGTTGGCGTTTCGGTGGTTGTGCCGATACCTAATAATTTTAATGCTGGTCTGCTGAAGTATTTTCCGGTAAGTGTTACCATAGTTCAATCTTAAAAGCGAAGCTTTCAGCAGTGGGCGATGGGGGGCTGATATGATGATGATGATGATGATGATGAATCTTAAAAGGAGTAGGGAAATTCTTTAGCTTATAAACGTGGTTCTTATTATTCTATTTCTATTGTAGGGGAGGAGAATGTTCATACTTCACTAATGAATCCGGAGCACGGAACGGAGTGTTTCTTCGGGGACTTCAGCGATAGCAGGTACCTATTGTGTTGGTTTTTTTATTATTTGGTTTTACCTTTTGGTTTGTTTCTTTTTACAGTTAAAATCTTAATTTAAATCCTTTCTATTCAAAAGTTAATAATCATAAAATGAATACTTGAAAGCTTATCTCATGATTGCAACATTTGCCAGATCCAGTTTTAGTTTCAGTTCTAGGTATAGCATTAAGAGTCACACATTTACTGAGTAATAATTTTTGTTTACAATAATTTGTTTGATGGTGGTTTAATCTATATATTAGGTTTATCTTAAAATTAGTTTGATCTATGGATGGTGTTTCACATAGGATCTGTGTTTTTCCTAGGTTTTATGATCGAACTGAACTTGATGTAAATAACAGTTTAACGAACCAAATCTTGCTCTACCAAGTTACTGAGCTAGGTTTTATTTAGGGTGTACATAATAAAGAATTTTGTATAAAATACTGGTGTTTCTTTATTCTTTCCCGAACCCTAGGTATTATGTCAACAGCCGAGCATATCTCTTAGATAGGTTGGTGACAATGGTCGTAGAAACATTACTGTATACGACGGTGTTTAACGGAGTAAACACATATTCGTGGCGTCTTTATTACCAATTTTCGTTATTTTCCTTGTTACTACGTCACCATCATCATCACTGGTGAGTGTGGGCGAACCACGGACGAGCCATTATAATAAAATAGGATAGAAATCGTTTATTTGGATACAATTACTGAGTGTGACCTTTGCCGAGTGTTGTTTCCCGCTATTATGTCAACGTAACACAATATTGTACTAGTTATAATACTACAATTAACATACATTTTATCGTGTTTACTTTAGATGTAGTTCAGCTTGAACATAACATGTATTATAATCGAATTACTTCCAATAAATGTTAAACGAGTTGTGGCGCAGGTTATTCCCGTCCCGTCCCGCCTGAGCTGAACCAGCGTGCAGCGTGGCGCGTGGCGGGCTGGCGGGCTGGCGGGCGGCGGCGATGGTCATAATTACACGACGTCATAAAATAAGAAAGCGCGTGTCCAATAGTCTCTACTCTGCTTGTACTCTGACATGTTTATTTTGCAGCTGTCGGATTGTAACATTTCAATTCAACGTTCATCACGTTTTGTATTCACGGTTATTTAGAGGAAGCAAGAGAGGTCATCTCAGTGGTCACTCGGCATTCAAAACTAATATCCAAAAGCCAAAATAGCTAATCCGACAGATAAATTACGCCAAAACAAGGGGAACCAATATAATATTATTATTTGGATTTCGCTATTTCGTCTCAATCGCTTAAGTTTCCGAATAGGCAACAGTTCAGTAGAAAACCTCGATCATAGAAACGTCCATAATTTTCATACGATTTATCCTTCCCTTGGAGTGTCGGCCGGTCGACTCCCGGCCGATTACGTCAATCAAATTTGATTAATTAGAATAAAATCCAAATTCCAATAACACAAAAATCAGTCTGGCAATCACACTGCTCGTTATTTGACGAACTGCTCTCGTCAGAATGACGGGATATTTAGCTACCTTATGTTCTCAAATCGAAAGAGGCTTCTTTCGATATAGATACTTAAATATTTTAGCTCCAGTTTTCTCTCAAAATTAGAAGGAACCATTTAGAATGGCACTAGTACTAATTAATGAAAGTGGTGCACTAAATTTAACTTCTGATTAGCAGAAACGTCTGCAATCGATGCCGTTAGGCTTAAATTAAATTAGTTAAATTTAGCATGGTGCACTAAAAATAGGAAAACCCGGGTTCAAAGACTTTCAGTACACTAAAGCATCTCTCAATAAGCACTGACTGTATTTATTGAAAGGCTGCGCAGATTACTGTAAGGCAATTACTAAAACAAGCTTTGATGCTAATCTGCACCGCTAAGTGGACAGCCAAACATTCAATAAGTACATTTGAATGTAACCATTTTATTTATTACAGAAGGCATTAAGGGGTCAAGGAGAGTAATTATTATACATAATATATGTAGCCTCACTTTAAACTTATTCGATTATTAGTTGTAATTTTCAAAATTGTTTTGTATTTTACCTACCTTGTACTTTTGGCTCTTGAAAAAAGTGTAAAGAAATCGGAGCTGTCAAATTTGTGGGTTGTTTATTAGGTAACGTTTGGTTCCTGATTTTTTTTCTCTATTTAAAAATAAATTGAGTTCACTACTATTTTCCATTTCATTCCACTAACATGTAATTTCGTTTAATTTGACGAAACATAATACACCTTCATGAATACAAGCATATCGTCATTACATTTAATTAATATTATTATTTTCTTCAGGGAATCATCAACCAAAAAGTACCCAATTTTGCAGAGGTTTAAAACTCATGGTTGCATTTTAATCTGGGTGTAACACTACTAAAATATAAAGGTACTAGACCTTACGCGATTTTTAATTTTATTTGACATTTTCCATTGCTTGTTATCAATCATCATCATCTGTTCCAAATTTGATATTTGTGTTTTCGAGCTTTCGTTTCTCCGTATGAGATGATGATTGTTATATTTATGTATTTTTTTATACTAGATGGTAGTTTAGTTGATTCAGTAATATTTATAGGTACAGGTACCACACTAAATTTTGATGAAAGACAGAGAAATATAAAAAAGCAATAGAAATAAAATTAAGATTATCTGTGCATGAAATAATAAAAAAATATGTCGTTCAATTCTATGTGTTTAATGGTGAAAACATATATGTATATTTTTAAGTAAAACGCAATACTTTATATATACGTTATTTTATTCTGGTGAGGGCGATGACGACGATGAGGATGAAGATGATTCTGTCACATTTATTATTATTGTATCGGCCAAATCGTCAATCTTGTTGTCTAACTCTTTCATTTTCTTCTCTTCCTTGATGACATGTTCTTCGCATATTCTCCAGTTTTCTGGCTTCACATTAGCAATGTGCGTTTGCCGACCCATTAAAAACTTGTACTTACACTCGTCTTGTCTAATTTATACATGTGTATTTGGTAAAATTAAGCGAAAATACATAGGTATATGCTTTTGGAATGGAACGGACTATAGTAGTGAGCTCAATTATTTTTAAATACGAAAATTTTAACAGGAACCAAACGTTACCTGATAAACAAGTATTTGACGATTTGTTCACAGTTTTTTAAATACCTAAAAATACAAGGCATCGCATTGTTACTCTACCATTTATGCGTTTATAATCATTAAAATTGGCTCACCATGAATAAAAAGTACCAAGTAAGTAGCCACCTACAATTTTGTTCTTCGATCTGGCCTTAAAAGGTTCACTACCCCTGGATCTGTCAAATTTGACGGCTCCGGTTTGTTTACACTTTTTTCAACAGCTAAAAGTACAAGGTATATCTTTGATACTTCTGTACCTCCTTAGGAATGTGTTTTTGGAACAAGCTTAAAACTTTTTTTTTAGCCTGCGTTAGTGTCCCACTGCTGGGCAAAGGCCTCCCCTCTCTTTCTCCACTCGACCCTATCACTCGCATTTCCCCACCAGTTGGGATAATTCCAGGTCGTCGCACCATCTCCTTTTTGGTCTGCCTGAACCCCGACCTACACCATCTATGGTAGTCCGTGGGTCCCACTCGGTAACCATTTTGGCCCACCTTTCAGGATGCATGCGGCAGACGTGTCCAGCCCAGTCCCACTTAAGCTTAGCGTTCTTGGCACCTACATCTACTATACTCGAGTTCTGGAGCGCAGTTCCGTGTTTCTGATTCGATCAGTTCTGCGAACACCCAGTATACCTACTGCTTAAAACTAACAATGGTAAATTGTAAACTTTAGTTGTGATTCGGTTTAGAAGCGGGCACGTCGGCCTGTCTGTGGCAATTATTATTTTGTCTGTATATTATTTTGGTAAAATATAATAGGGTTAAAATTAAAAACAATTTTTGGAGCATTCAAATACTGGATATATAATACGAGTATGTACATACTAAACAAATAATTGATACCTAGTAAAACTTTATTACGGACAGAGAAACCAGCCAATTGCCTATTTATTAATGGTAATTCAAAATAACATCCAGCTGGTTTGGTTCAAGGTCTGGCCAGTTAGATAAAAAAATCGTTTGAGGAATTTATGTTGATAAACATCTCAATACCTTAATTTAGTTGCTAACTTACTCCGTTTATTGTCCTTTGAGTCGTCGGCAACCCGAACCCTCCTTAGAACTTGCACACTCCTTTTTACTGTGTACTTAACACAGCAAAAGGGAATGTACACGTTTCTAATGGGGTGGCAACGCGTATGTGACACTGTTTGAGTTGCAGGCGTCCATAGGTTACGGTGACCGCTTTACATCAGGCGGGCCGTATACTTGTTTGCCACCGACGTAGTATAAAAAAAATAAATTTAGTTCTAGGTACTTTATGCAATCAACGTTTTTCTATTCTCTTCTAATTCAAATTTGCTCCATCCCAGGATTCCCAGGAGAGGTGAATATATTATATTGTGTGTCCTAAAAAAATGCATTCATCTACTAGAATGCCAAACCACTCGATGTAAAAGGAACCAGCCATCAATTTTGACATTACTGGCGAAGTCCAGTGCATCAGACACTGGATAAAAATGAGTTTTCAAATTTTGACGAAATTCTAAATAGCGGCCGTTTTTTACTATCCCTGACGTTAGATTCGCATCGAGATCATTCCTAGATCCTGCGATTTATTACCTATGATTTTAGCAAATAGCAAGACCTCGGATTTGGACAATGACGATTGAGACATTTGCTGTAAACAAAAAAAAAGAAAAGATCAGAAAAAATCTTATTTGACGGACTACTATTTTCTACACTAAATAATAATACCTATGTTACGATTTTCATGAAGTATATATCGTTGGCAGAGCGACTCGACTGCCCGCTAACTAAATACTGGGTCGATGTTGTGATTGGGAGGAATAAGTAGGGCATGTCGCATACATGTTTAGTTAGTTTAGTTTAGTCTAGTTAATTTAATTTTAAAATATAGTTGTAAAACTACTCTTAGGATATTAAGTAACTAACAACCTAGATATTAAGTCTATACTAACAAGTTCTATGGATTTTTAATTGGTCCGAAATAAACAATTTTTATTTTTATTTTTTTATTTATATCACACCTTAATGAATTTGATTATATAACCATCATGTAGTCAATTGAGAAATTCGAAGTAAATATTCCCTGAAAATCATTTGTAGCTTTAAGTGTTAAGTGGAATACAAACAGGAATTCCGGTTACCCGTGTCTATCAAAGTAGAAACAAACACATAAATAGTGATCAGATTACACGAGCCTCACCGCTGATGTGTATGTAAATCTGTTAACAGTGATTTGATAAAAAAAACTTGAATGCCTGAGAAAGTTTTACAAAACGTTGATGTTACTTAAATCGTAAAGCTAAGTAGAGTTTAATCGTCAAGGTACAGTGCCTTCACAATTCACATGAATAATTGTGGTCTCTGGCTAGGTACCTTATCAAAGAAGGATTTTATTGTTTTGATCACCTTTGTTAAGGCTTAGGGGTCACAGAGGCAACGACCTCTGGGAAAATAGAAACAGTCTCGAGTTGCATTTCATGGAGCATTCGTGTTCGGGTTGCGGGATGAGCTCGAGAGGAGAGGAGCCCATCGGCGTGCGTGTCACGTGCGGCGCGGGCGCGGGCGCGGCGCGGCGCGCGGGCGGCGCCGGCAGATAACGCGCAGACTCGTGCGATAATCGCGCCGCTTCAACGGATGCGGACAGCGGAAACGGACAGTGCGACCACCGGCCAGTGCTCATTTGTGCTGATAGGACGCAGATTATTGTAGCACGCATAGTTACTTTTTCTGGCTGCAATTTCCGCAGATAAAGATTACTTTCCAATCGGTAGTATGGGCAAGTTTCGCATTCGCACATGGCTCGTGCGTGACGTGAAGTGTGTTAGGGCCTACACGCACGGCCCGCTCCCGCCGCGCGCTCGCGCTCGCGAGTCGCGACGATTCCCACAGACATTTGCATAATGATGCGAGCTGAATGCCGAATCGCCTCGCGCCGGCTCGTACAGGCATTAC
Source organism: Leguminivora glycinivorella (assembly GCF_023078275.1). NCBI lineage: Eukaryota > Metazoa > Arthropoda > Insecta > Lepidoptera > Tortricidae > Leguminivora > Leguminivora glycinivorella. The sequence goes on along the minus strand of NC_062983.1, from coordinate 23,195,798 downwards.
TTATCGAATGCTCTGACAAGGACAAACGCTTTACATTTATTTTTACTCGTCGGAATTTGTTTTTTCCGGTGTTTTATTAGTTATCAAATGGCTTTTCGGTTGTTCTAACTGAGTATTCTGATGGTTTTACAAAACACATCATCATATGTATATTAGATTTTCCCGAATTTGTCGATATTTTTTAGAGACTACCGAGATTTTTTGAATTCTTGTTGGAATATTACCACAACGAAATAGAAGAAAGAACTGCAAACCCGGTTAAATAAATGAAATAACGTCGACTGAAAAGGGTTAGAACTATCTGATAAAGACAGGGGGGTGTGAAATGTTCTCCCTGAGAGTAAGAATTTGTCTCTGGTGTCTCCCGTAAACGCATCCAGTTTACAGGTCGGTCGGGTGTGTGTGTAGGTATGTGAAGTGTGTGGCACGGAACTCCGGAAGGCGAGATGACGTACATGCAAGAGGGCGAGCAGGAGCAGAAGCAGCGCGGCAGCGCGCGCCGGCGGGGCGGCGGCGGCGGCGGCGGCGGCGGCGCGGGCGCGGCGCATGGGGCCGGCGGGCGCAGCGTCAGCCGGGCGCCCGGCGCTGGCGCTGGCGCTGCCGGCGCGGGCGCATGCCCGCCGCCAGCCGGGGACCGCAGCTCCGGCCGCGCGTGGCGCCGCGGCACGAGACTCTATCACTGCACTCGTAGTCACTGTAGCACTGAGCGGGCGCGTGTGCGCGCATGGGTCGGACGGCGCGAGGAGAGGGCGGCGTGCGCGCGCCGTGGGACTCGGCGAGGGACTGAGCCCGCGCCGCCGCCCCCGCGCGCGCGCCCGCGAGCCTCCGCCGCCTCTCCCGCCCTCCCGCTGCACTGATTTGATTTATTTTTATTGACGTTGCCCGGGCGCAGCGGGCGGCGGAGCTCTGCGCGAATTTCTGATGGAATGCAGATAGAGTATGAGACCGTTGCTCCGAGTTCTTGGCCGGTTTTTTCAACCGTATCTAGGTAGGTGCCTCCTAGAGTAAAATATTAACAACTACGTTGAAATGAACATATCTAGATTGACTAAGGTCAATGAATGAATGGTATCAAACTTAGAGATGTCCCCTAATAAAGATTTTAGCATTTTTAGCCGAATATTTGGCTTAATTCCGAATATTTTGGTGACCGAATTTTTCTATAAACACCGCAAATTTACTTGGAAAATATTCGCGAAAAAATCATAGCGTTTTATAAGATTACACTGTTTTATTCAGATTCAGAACTAATCTAGGAATAACAAAAAATAAAACCGCCTTCAAAAATAAGCGCGTTACAAAACACGGAGAAACTAAAAAGCCAAAAATAATAAACCTTTCAATTCAGATTTCTTATCGTATTGCAATAAGCTAAACATCCAAATTATAAACAAATCAATTATTTTTGGAGTCGGTACCAGACCTGTTCGTCGCCTTGCTATTGCCTGTTTGGGTACCGACTCCAAAAAGAATTGATTTGTTTATAATTTGGATGTTTAGCTTATTGCAATACGATAAGAAATCTGAATTGAAAGGTTTATTATTTTTGGCTTTTTAGTTTCTCCGTGTTTTGTAACGCGCTTATTTTTGAAGGCGGTTTTATTTTTTGTTAAAAAGTTTATTTATTTGTTGATTTTTAGTGGTTCCTAGTGATATTATATGTATCAGTCCGAATACATGTACAGTAGTGAAAGAATTATCCTTTAACTCCTAACCATTGAGGAGTTGACCTTCCATCATCAGCTCAGCCACATAAAATTATTACCATCAGACGTAAATACTGGTGTACCTTTGAAAAATAGACTAAAAACATTACATGTGCATATAACATTTTTAGAGTTCCCTCGATTTCTTCAGGATCCCATCATCAGACCCTGACTTGGTGCCAATGGGACCATCTCGGGGTTATACCGGTTCGATCAAAAAAAAAATTGAAAATCGGTCCACGATTCTCGGAGATATCGAGTAACATACATACAAAAAAAAAATAAAAAAAAAAATAAAAAAAAAACATTCAGTCGAATTGAGAACCTCCTCCTTTTTTGAAGTCGGTTAAAAACCAAAAATCTTCATAATAGGCTACTTGACCCTATTTGAAAGTTTGTCTTATATTATTACTTACTGTCCAATTAACCGAAAAAAAAACACTATATTTTATTATGACTTATAATTCTTATAAATCGCAAAAAATAAAAAATAAAAATACTTTTACGTAATCAGGCAAAAACAACATCAGCCATGTCATCTATAGATTTTCTGTGAATGAAGTCATTCAGTGCGAAAACAACACTTTAAATACGAGGCATAAAGGTCATTATGTCAGTGATTGATTTGACATGTATTCTATGACGTCACTACACGGCCGACAGCGTTTTCGGTGGCCAAAATTAAAAAAAAAATTACTCACATTTTTGAATTAAAAATATGTAGTCATCGTACACATTTAATACCCAAAATCATTAAATATTGGTTTCTTATGTCAAATATTACAGAAGACAATCATTTATTGTGCCAAATTAGATATGAGTCTAGTAGCCTATTTTCGTCTTTCCGACATTTCATTTCAACGTAACTAACTTATTATGGGATACCCCCATTTGCCAGAATTTCATTTGCCATAATTTTATTTGCCATCCTATTCAACAATCATAATATTGTTTCTCATAACATCTTATGCCATAATCATTGTTTACTATATTAATCTAGTGCCAGAAACTTTGTTTCCCATAAAGTCAGTTTCCATAATGTCATTTGTCAGAATCATCGAAATCCGTAATTACCACATTCCATACCATCATTTGTCATACAAATTAGCGTCCAGAAAAGTCTATTTCCATAATGTGCTTTGGCAGAATCGAAAACTACTATAATAGGTACTAGAAGGACTAGAAAATGAAACTGCTATCAGAAAGTAGGTTAGGTTAGAACTGTGACCCCCTGGAAAATGAAACTGCTATCAGAAAGTAGGTTAGGTTAGGTTAGAACTGTGAACCTCTGGAAAAGGAAACTGCTTGAAAAGTAGGTTAGGTTAGGTTAGAACTGTGACCCCCCGGAAAATGAAAATACTATCAGACAGTAGGTTAGTTTAGGTTAGAACTGCGACCCCCTGGAAAATGAAACTGCTATCAGAAAGTAGGTTAGGTTAGGTTAGAACTGTGACCCCTGGAGAATGAAACTGCTGGAAAAGTAGGTTAGGTTAGGTTAGAACTGTGACCCCTGGAAAATGAAACTGCTATCAGAAAGTAGGTTAGGTTAGGTAATAATATGGGCAACAATTAATATGGCAATAATTGCTTATGGCGTTTGAATATTCTATGAAACCATATTATTGCACTTAATAATATAGCTAACAAATAGTATGGCATTGTATGATTATGGAAGGTAATATTCGGATAAACAACGAGTATATCATATGATTTTTATGGTAAACAAATCATTCGGGCAAATGAAATTCAGGCAAGTTAGATTCGGGCAAATGAATATTATGTTAAATGACTGTCGGGCAAACAATAGACAACCACTTATTATAAATTGTAGTTAAAGGAACTTATATAAATTTCTTTATGAAACTTTTACCTCAATTTATACTCGTTATTAGGTAAAAACAAAAACCTACTTAGATTGAATCTTTATTGGTGCGGTAGAGTTAAGTACATTTTGTTTCTTATGTGTTGCTCCACATTTATTGAATCAACTTGACACACAATTCAGTTTACATTTACTTTACATTCCTTAATTTAAGTACTTTATTTTATTAAATTAATTTAATTTAATTTAATATTTTATTTATAATATAATATCATTTATATCATTTTTTTTTTATTTGAAAATCCTAAACTACACGGGTCTTTTAAAATGTATATCAATATTATTATTTGTATGTCGTTCCCATCACGGAACATTATTATTATTATCAAGACCGTATATCAATAATTTAAAAAAAACTGTCTAGTGCTTTGCTGTAAGATCGGGTTGTCATAAATTGAGGTACTACAGTAGCCATGACTTTTTTGAGTTAAAAAATACGTTACGTTTTCAGTGAGAGTTACGGAAAATGTATGGAAAAACTGAACAGCGCTCCAAGCGGAAACGCTCACGTACTAAAATTTTCATCGGTACCATAAGTTATTAACGTGTTTACTCCGAGTTTTCAATACGTTCCTAACTTTACAGCTAAGGCGCTCTCTTTCTGATTGTATGAAGTCAATAGAACCAGAACTATTTGACAGTCTCTAGTGAAAACTCAATACTTTACGTGAGTAATCATTGACAGTCACTAGCGTAAAAGTAAACCACCAATTCACTGTGATGTGTCATTACTGTCAAATTATATAACAATCCCACAACATTTTCTCGATTATATTTGCAATTTTAAATACAATTATGACTAATATGTATTATTTTATAATATTTCGTGAAATTCAAGAACAGCTTAAATGTAGCAGTTAGTCAGTAGTTCGATAAAAAGATAAACCAGTGATGAAACGAGTGTTTGATACTTTTACAAAGGTAATGAGTTATATTTATTCATCATTTTGTACTGGTTAGCTACAGTTGAGATGATTATATTGGTTGCTTTCAGAAAAAGAAGATATTTTTGAAAACAATATTTCCATGCCAGCCGTATGGTATTCAGCAAACACAACGTAGAAGATTGTTCAAATTGATAATGATTGAGGCAGTTAAGAATCAACTGATTACCTACAGCAGCAGGCAGTACCAATTCATGGGCATGTTAGTTCCTCAATGCACAATACTTGTACCTGTAGTCACCATAACACCATATCTCGTGGGTATATATTAGAAGTGAACCAAAGGAAAAAACTTCAAAAAAATTATCCTATTACTGAAATAAAGTATCTCATTCTGTGACTTTGTTTATTTTGTAATATTCTTGAGTAACAGGCTAAGTATTTAATAAATTGATGTGAAACGAAAACTAAAAACCTAAAATTCAGCGTTTTCGTACATATCAAACATCAATTACAACGACATCGACATAGGTAACGACAAAGTCTAAGGTAAGGTATAGAACTTTTGAAGGCCATAAGCCATTATGGGGTGTATATGAAGATTATAATTTGATACAAAAGTGAGTAGAAAAAGCATTTTGAACCAAGTAAAAATTGTATCTAATTTTTTGGCAGGGCACGTAGCCAAATGCACAAACGATTATGATTAACATCGTTATCGTAGCTTAGCTATCTCTATCACTTTTCCGTATTGACATGACAGAGCTAGACTGAATTTCGATCGGCGTTTAGCGCATAGATTTAAAGTCCATGGTTCAGCGTCAACGACATTTCAGCTAAGTCCTAGTGTCAAAGTTGACAAAGCTAATTTTTTTTTAAATTTATTGGGAGCATTGGCAACTTGGCAATCAGCACAAACATACAATATTTAATACAACATACAGCAGAAGAAACAATTACAGGAATAACAATTACTTTGTTAATCATAAAAGTAATATTGCACATATTGAAATGCTAAACTTATGACTATTTAGTAACTACACAATACAATGTTTTATGAATGAAAAGAAGTATTTTTGAACAATTACAAATTATTTACAAAGCGCCAATAGTGTGGTGTGCATAATAAATTCATAAATTATAGGGTTTATGCCTACAGCCTTCAAGTTCATTTCCCGGTTCTTTGCTTGGCGGAAAATCTCAACAAACCCTAATAGGGATAGGGGTAGGGTTAGGGATAGGGATAGGGGTAATCGGTCGGCAATCTGTAATTGTAAGCGATAATGCGAGAAAGTACTTTTTACCCACCGACAATAGTGCCCAGATACGGAGCTATGTGAGTTCTGTTGTACAATATGTAATTTCCTCAGTGTATATAGAATACATACCTACTCGTACCTACTACCTACGCTATGGTTGCTGTGTAACATTTGTAAAACCACTGTAAGCATTTCTTTTTTAAAAACAATAGTAATATGAGTAATTGAAAAAACCGGCCAAGAGCGTGTCGGGCCACGCTCAGTGTAGGATTCCGTAGTTTTCTGTATTTTCTCAAAAACTACTGAACCTATCAAGTTCAAAACAATTTTCCTAGAAAGTATTTATAAAGTTCTACTTTTGTCATTTTTGTCATATTTTTTAAACATATGGTTCAAAAGTTAGAGGGGGGGGGACGCACATTTTTTTCCTTTAGGAGCGATTATTTACCAAAATATTAATATTATCAAAAAGCGATCTTAGTAAACCCTTATTCATTTTTTAATACCTATCCAACAATATATCACACGTTGGGGTTGGAATGAAAAAAAATATCAGCCCCCACTTTACATGTAGGGGGGGTACCCTAATAAAACATTTTTTTCCATTTTTTATTTTTGCACTTTGTTGGCGTGATTGATATACATATTGGTACCAAATTTCAGCTTTCTAGTGCTAACGGTTACTGAGATTATCCGCGGACGGACGGACGGACGGACGGACGGACGGACAGACATACATGGCGAAACTATAAGGGTTCCTAGTTGACTACGGAACCCTAAAAAACGCAGACAAACGTCTGCATAGAAACCTACGGATCCAAATGAAAATTTTATTATTTGTATATGTTTGAATAAGAATTCTATTAGTACGCGAGCGAAACCGCGGGCAAAAGCTAATTCTATATAAGATGCTATGTACCCTTTTTCTGTAAAAAATATTTCTATTTCTTTACTACTCAAGAACATCACAAATAAACAAAGTCAATTAATGAAATACTTTATTTTAGTAACAGGATTATTTTTTGGAGTTGAGGTTTTTAGGGTTCCGTAGTCAACTAGGAACCCTTATAGTTTCGCCATGTCTGTCTGTCCGTCCGTCCGTCCGTCCGTCCGTCCGTCCGTCCGTCCGTCCGTCCGTCCGTCCGTCCGTCCGTCCGTCCGTCCGTCCGTCCGCGGATAATCTCAGTAACCGTAAGCACTAGAAAGCTGAAATTTGGTACCAATATGTATATCAATCACGCCAACAAAGTGCAAAAATAAAAAATGGAAAAAAATGTTTTATTAGGGTACCCCCCCTACATGTAAAGTGGGGGCTGATATTTTTTTTTATTCCAACCCCAACGTGTGATATGTTGTTGGATAGGTATTTAAAAATGAATAAGGGTTTACTAAGATCGTTTTTTGATAATATTAATATTTTCGGAAATAATCGCTCCTAAAGGAAAAAAAGTGCGTCCCCCCCCCCTCTAACTTTTGAACCATATGTTTAAAAAATATGAAAAAAATCATAAAAGTAGAACTTTATAAAGACTTTCTAGGAAAATTGTTTTGAACTTGATAGGTTCAGTAGTTTTTGAGAAAAATACGAAAAACTACGGAACCCTACACTGAGCGTGGCCCGACACGCTCTTGGCCGGTTTTTTTTCCTTTATTGGAGCACTTCTATACATATACCTGTGATGATCATGGCCAATAATACCATTAAGTGCATCGCGGAACAAAAACACCTATAAATTGGTACTGCTCCCCTCTGCAGCTGCCCTAAGGTTTTGAGTAGCGTAACTGCCAGAGTGCCACAGTATTAATATCAATTGAACCATCTTCCATGTTGACTGAATACCATACGGGTTTGTTCGGAAATATTGATTTCAATCATAGCTTCCGTCATCTTTCTGAAACCAAAAACAGCTTTGAGCATTATAATCATCTCAATTGTAAATAGTACAATACGATGGCCAAAAATAACTCATTACCTTATTTGATTTGTTCACTGGTTTATCTTTTTATTAAATTTTAGCTAATCTTGAATTTCACGTAATATTATAAATTAATGCAATACGTTAGTCATAATTTTATTTAAAACTGCAAATATAATTGTGAAAATTCCGTGTGATTTTTGTATAACTTGACAGAAATGTCACGTCAGAATGACTTTGCCTATGGTTTGAGGCCTACTACCGAATACCGAAGTTATCGACATGTGGACATGAGTCTCTTTTACTCTTATCAGTATAAAGTGAAAGAGGAAAAATCCCTCAGTGCGTATGTTTCGAAATTTGCAGTAGACCCTATATTGACAGATTTCGATAGGTAAATTACGCCGCGTCTTGCGTGAGCGACGAACCCGCGACGGCGACGCGATGCGATGCGATGCGACGAAATCAAACCTTCTATCTCTATGGACTTGTCTTAGGTGGGCGACGGAACGCGACGGCGATGCGACGCGACGAACTAGCGATGAACATGCGAATGTTAAGCGACGCGATGCGACGCGATGCGATCAAACCGCTGTGTTCATATGGGAGTGTCTTGCGTAAGCGACGGCCCGCGACGGCCCGCGACGGCGATGCGACGCGATGCGATGGCGATGGGCGCGCGATCAAGCTATTTGATTTTTAGAAGCAAATTCAATACGTAGAGAGGTCGGACTAGAGAAATAACGATTGATTACTAGTCTCACATTTCATTCTTTATATTTTCTTATAATAAAAATTCAAAATATTCAAATTAACATAAGTTGACCAAAGGAGTAATGTGCCTAAAAAGTAAGGAAATTACAACTTTTGTAACTTGTATTGACAGCCTTTGGTTATGTGCACGGTGATACGTGATTGTCTGCGTAAAATATTAAAATTTAAGTGTGAACTAAAAATATGAAACACTAGTGCGATGACCTTACGATATATGTACTAGCACTTGACTTTGGTGAATAGGATCACAAAATTAACTAGTTATTATAACGGGCTCGTAGCCTAGCGGTTTCGACGTCTGGACGCCGCGCCAGCGGTGTGAGTTCGAACCTCGGCTGAGGCATGCTTTTGCAGTTTTATTTTTGTTTCTTTTATTTTCTATTATTTGATTGTTTACTTTTTTCTTTCTGTAAGAATCTTCATTCTTATTTTTATTTTATTTTTAATAACTCCGGCTTTTATACTAACAAGGAAAGGTACCCATACAAAAAAAATATAATTAGACTACTCTTTAAGGGGCGTTCATTGTAATTCCTGCGATTCCTGCATTTATTGTAACTCTTAAATAATAATATTATCCTAAACCAGAACTTCTTGTTGCCATATAAAAAAAATACATATAAGACATACCTTTGTGTCGATAGATATTTTTCAGTACAGATGGTGTTTTTTACGCACTAGTGCGAGAAGTGGTTCATTATATGCCAGGTCGAAACTTCGGAGGCTCATCTGTACTGTAAAACGTAGTACGATACACGTGCGAAAAGGAAATTAGTAACTCGTGTCGATTTAAAACACTCCCTTCGGTCGTGTTTTAATTTATCGCCACTCGTTTCGAACTTCCTTTTTTACGCACTTGTATCGTAATGTACTATTTTAAAGCACATAAAATTCGAATAAAATACACTGCTGACATGGGCCTGCTCACTGCTCAGTTCAGTCTGCGCCCAGCGCTCATAGACAGTGGACCTACGTTCGATAGTCCGGCGCACCGTGCTCTCGTAAGCGTAAGCAGCTAGATAGTTCTGAGAAGTGCTGTAATAGGTACTGCGACTAAACAAATCTTGATCCTGTTGGTGGCAAACAGGCATACGGTCCGCCTGATTTTTACACATGCAATTTTATCCAAGAAATTTTACTTGAAATCTGATGAGAGTTTGAATTAGTATTATATTTCGGGACCAGGGGACCGATTTTTGAGTCTCACGCGTTCGAATTCAGAAAATTGTCACTGAAAATACTAAGCAATTCACTGTTTTCAACCGTTATTTTAGTGACAAATCCCATATGTGAGATTCAAAAACCGGCCCCCAGGATGAGGTTCTGGTTTTCATGGTGGAGTCAGGATATGGTCAACAAAACTGCTATTTTACTCATAATAACTCCACTATGTTTGGGCTTATTACATTTGGGCTGATGAGCAGCGTCGATCTCGATGATGTCCAAGGTCACATGATCGAGTCAGGAAATGAATAACAGAACTGCTATTCTACTTATCGTAACTCGACCATGTTTGATCTCATTAGCCGGGCCAATAACACATGTAATTTTTTGCACACAGCTCAGCTCTTTGAAACTGTTTATTTTAAGTTACTTACAATTAGTAGGTAACATAACATACATATAATAATAATATATTCTTATCTCTTGTAAACTTTACAAAAAAGTTAACACATGAAACCAAAAGAATTGTTACTAGCAATTAAATTCAAAACTATCAAGATCATTCTTGCCTGTGTGTTGCGTTACCGGTGGCTCGCGTACCGAGCACCAACGCCATCTATCAATGGCTATTTCACGAAATTGATGAACGCTCTAAGGAATAAGGGCTCTTAGTGTAGTGGTTATGCCAGTCGACACTAGATGGCAGCATTAAAAACACTGGGTTACACTGTATGACATTTTTTCATTTCAACATTAAGTAAATAGCATTCGTTATAAGTAAATAGTATACGTTAATTCGTAGCTCAGTTTTGCCGTGAAGGACGGACAAATAAATAGACACACACACACTTTCCCGTTTATAATATTGGTATGAATTAAAAGAAACATTAAGTTAATAAAAACAAAATGCAGTATTATTGTGTGCTACTTAAAACTTTCCCTGTTAGTACGTATAAAACCCAAAGTTCTTAAAAAAAATAAGAAAGTAGAATCTTAGAGAAAGAAATAAGCAGGTAAACAAAATCAAATAATCCATACTGATTAAACTGGAAAGTGTGTGTGTGTCTGTTTGTTTGTCCGTCTTTCAAGAGAAGCCGCGGGCAAAAGCTAGTAGAACATAAAAGAAAAAAGTAAATAAAAATGCAAAAAGATTGCGTGAGCCGAGATTCGAACTCGCGACACTCATGGCGCAAACGATTCCACCTAGAAGTCAAACCCGCTAGACCATTTGCACATTGTGAAAGACGGCGAATCTTGTGATTCTAATCACCAAAATGCTAGTGCCGAAGTTTCGTGCGATGGATACGCGATGACCTTGAGCCATCGCCGTCGCATCGCGTCGCATCGCGTCGCGTCGCGTCGCGTCGCCCGTCGCTCACGCAAGACGGAGCGTTACATTTACTTATGATTTTAGTTCCATCGCGTAAACACCAGAGGCGTAGCATTCGCCTATAGTTCTTTCTCCGTTTATTGATAAACTTAGAAAGGGAGAGAAGCAGCTTCTTTGGCGTGAAGTTAGGCACAATATATTGTAAACAAACGTAAACTCACTTACTTTCTGAGTAAAGTAATACGGCTCTCACTTGGGCAGCCCATGGTAACGGTACAGGTAACTAAAAAGAGTGTGTTTGAAAAAAAAAACAAGTGAAAATGTTGTACTTGGTGGTCTAGCGGCTCGGAGCTTGGAGACGACGGAGACGTCACTGGCCACCGCTCTTCGCTGAGCTGAGACTGATTGAGTTCCGTCCTAATTATAATGAATTGATCCCCGTCTAATGGAGTCCGGTTTGTTGGTGTTCGCAAATTCAACTCCATTTAGTTTTTAAGTCGTTCTCTTTATATGGGATAATTAATTATGCATATAATTAGTCGCCGCTGAGTGTATCGGCTCGACTTGTTGCTGCCCAAGCGCGAATGCTGAGGAATTTACTAATTTATTAATTTGTATAATAAATACTTATTAGTGAATTAAGAATATTAAGATAAGTATTTAAGACGTGATAATTATAGACGGTAATGTTATCTCTTTTATTTTTTGTATATTTCATAATAAGTATACTGTTATCGCAAAGCTGTACCTAAATATGTCATTTTAGCAAAAAATGAACTGACTTACCTATTTTGTCACACGAGTATTTGGAATGACTGCAATGGTTGGGATGACTAAGTCGCGCTTTATTGCCGAAAACTTAAAAGCAACGACGACGTGATGAACTCGGACTTTATTGCTCGGGCGGTTGGCAGCAATTGTCAATAAGGGATTTAAGGTGTAATGCAATATTACCAACAGGGAATATGCTGCAGCCTGCAATGTCAATGTGTTCGGCGCACGGCGACCGGAGGTCGTCGGGACGAGAGTGCGCAGGTGCGCACGGATCGTCTTATCTCCGAGGTAACACCTGTCGATGATGTTACTTTATTTCCTGTAGCAGAGGTCGCGGTCGCGGCGTGATTCCCCCGGGCGGGTCGTGCGCGGGGGCGCGGCGGGGGCAGGCGGGAGGGGCGCGGGCGGCCACAGCCCGCGGCGGCGGCGCCGGCTCCCGACTCCCGCTCCAGCCCAGCTGCGCGCGCGCGCCCCGGGCAAGGCTGCGCCGCCGCCGCCGCCGCTGCAACAGATGCACCGCGATTACTACGAGGCCCATTCATACAATACGCACTCGGAACTCGGACAACTGTTCCCGCGGGCCTCTCCACTTCTTGATGGCTTTTCGTTACATATTTCAGAAACAATTGAAGGTGGTCGGCGACAGTTTACCTCTACTCGTGCCAGGAGCAGAGTAATACATCATTTGGTATGATTTTAAAAATCTTCATCACAAATGGCAAAATCTTTTTACGGAACGTATAGTAGATACGCGAATGCAATAATTGAAAACTGCCATTGCAAGGCCGTATAGCGTATTAGCTTAGCATATTTAGCGGGGTGGTGTACCTAAGTGTGCAGTTCTGTACTGCTTCTTACCATAAAACCTAACAAATGACGCAAAATGAATCCATGATTTAATTCATAATTTCTCCACGCAATTTTGCAGCTTTCACCACTGTACCTACAGTTTTTCCCTTACCTGTAGTAAACTGAATGACTTTTTTTTTGCAAAAATGATTATGTGTTGTGCGCTCATTTATCTCCCGGCAGAAGGTGGAAAGGGAATTGGTAGAAAGGCCTGCGATACACATGACTGTAGCTTGCACAACTGGCATGCCAACCACGTACAAAATGCTTGCATGCCAGTTCATTTGCTAGTAATTTTGTACGCGGCTGGCATACCAGTTGTACAAGCTACTGGCATGTGTATCGCAGGCCAAAAATCAAGCTACAAAATCTTCTTTTGTCACGACGCTGGAACTCGAAAGTCAGCGTCACTCTGTAATGTATGTAAATATACTTAATATAATATTTACACCCATGTCATCAAATGTTTGCGTAATAATTATGTTAGCTTCACTTATTCGGCTTGAAAGATCGGTTTTGGCTCGGCTATCAAGTTACAAATCAAGTTTGATATCAAATGTTTGTTATGAAACTTCATTACACAATTGGGCTGTCGATCATGTTCATGGCAATGAAACTGCCGCGTGAACGGTTCACTTCACGCTTCCACCGAGTACGGACACCCGCGAGTTCCGGAACACAATGAGCTATGAATATGTCATGCTCAATACGAGTGATTGTTTTCAATCAATCAATGAATATCAATATGTATTTATAATGGATTTGTTCCAATCAGCGAGAAGAACATGAATGTGTCGATGGAGCGTATGATGGATGATGTCCGCGCATTGTGTTGTGTTGTGAGGAGCAGCGGCGGCGGGCATTTCATTTCATTTCATTTCATTTATTTCATGCGAAACCATGGTTACAAGAGGTGTTACATAACATAAATTAGGTACATGGTCACCCTGCAAGGGCGTAGCACTGTCTTATAGAAAACTAGCTTAAAACTAAAAACTTTACATGTACAATAAATAAAAGAATATTAACAAGCTGTGAAAGTATTACATTACGCGTACATTGTTATTTTCCGTCAATAATTTATAATATTAGTTTACAATTTTCCACTTTCAGATTAAAATTATGACTATAAAAAAACAATAATAGAAATAAGTTAAAAATAAGTTAAATGTCAATATTTATATAAAAAAAAAGTCAATTAATTAGTGCTAGAGCGAGGAAGTTAGATTGTCATCAAAGAACTCAGTAATTGTATAATAGCATTTTGAAATAAGTAATTCTTTTAAGAGCCTTATGAAAGTAGAGTCTAGTTCTTCATTTCTAAGATCGTCTGGAAGTTTGTTAAAAATTTTTATTGCCATAACATATGTACTTTTTGAATGTATTTTTAATTTTGATGATGGCAGCATAAGCATATTTCTAAGTCTTACTGAGTGGGCCCTAGATAAAACTTCTTCCCGTTTTTTAAACATGCCAATATTTTTCCTGATGAATTTACATATTTCTAGAATGTACAATCCCGATAGAGTAAGTAAATTATGTTTTTGGAAATGTGGTTTGCATGTCTCTGGTTCATAGATATTTGCTAGTATACGAACGAGCTTTTTTTGTAGTATGAAGAGATCTGGTGCATCCGTACTATTTCCCCACAGGATGATGCCGTAGCTTAGCCATGCATAGGCGTAAGCGTAATACATCATAAGTGCGGTTTGTAAATCTGTGGTTCGTTTGATTTCTCCAAGCGCATACCTACACAAAACTTGACATTTTTCCTCTGATTTTGTTTATGTGCGCTTTCCAATTTAAATTCGTGTCTAAAACTATACCTAGCAATGAAAATTCCTGTACTGACTCTATCTGTATGTCGTTATATCGGAAATCAATTTCTAAAGGTTGCTTTTGGTGTGGTTGGAAAGTCATGATTTTTGTTTTACTAAGATTAAGTTCTAAATTGTGATCGTTCATCCAGTTCGTGATATTATCAAATGCATATTTAATTTGTTCATTTATATTTGTAGTAGAGTCACATGTTATTAAAAGGGATATGTCGTCTGCAAATAAAGTACAAGGTATGTCCATAATTTTTGGCAGGTCATTAATATAAATTATAAATAGGAGACACCCTATGACGCTTCCTTGTGGAATTGACGCGTAAATGTTTTTTTTGGTTGATCTAATGTTGCAGATTTCGTTAGTATTTGGGTCAATATACTCTATTGCTACGTATTGCTCTCGGTTTTCTAGGTACGATGAAAACCATTTATGGGCTTGTCCGCGTATTCCAATGCTGTATAACTTATCGAGTAGTATTTTGTAGTTGACTTTGTCGTACGCCTTAGTCATGTCTAATAAAATCCCGATCGCATGTTTCTTTGAATTTATTGCGTTTAAGGCTTCCTGGACAAATTTGTAAACGGCGAGAGTGGTAGATTTGTTTTTCCTAAAACCGTTTTGACTATCATCAAAAATTTTATATTTTTCACAAAAATTGTACACACGGTCGCACATTGCTTTTTCGAACAATTTAGATGCAGTGGGGAGAAGAGCTATGGGTCGGTAGTTGCTTGGGTCCGTTTTTGAGTTTTTTTTATGTACAGGTTTAATATTAGCTTTTTTTAGTAAGTCTGGAAATGACCCCTCATGGAATGATTGGTTTATTAAACTACAGAAAGGCGGTGTAAGTTCGTTCGCACATTGTCTTATTAATGCAGGAGGTATTTCTTCGATACCGCAGCTAAATTTGTCCTTAAGATTTTTTATAAGTTTGAAAACTTCACGATAATCGGTGGGCTTTAGGAACATTGTGTTTTCATGTGCATTGAATACGTTCGCGACTCGCGGGGTCTGTGGGGACGGGGACCTGTCGCTGTCGCCGAGAGCGCGCGCAAAGGGGCCGCGAGAGGCGCGAAACAATAGCGCATCAGCTTTATGACACCCCGCGGTAAACTCCATTACATATTCATGTGGAACAAAATCATTTAGCAAGTGCAGCGACCGGCGACCGCTCCCGCGGACCGGTTTAATGAGCCTCCCCCCTCCCGTTCTCTCCCGCGGGTCCGCGAGCTGCGCCGGCGGCGCGCCGTGACCTGTTTATTTTTAGCCAACTGGTTGCTCCGAACCTTCGGAACCCACTTCTCCCGACCCATGCGAATGCACCGCGACCAGTGAATGCGCACGGATTTCATACTATGCATGAATAACGACGCTAATAACACGCAGCCGCCATAAACATGAAGTATGGCAGCTTTCGTAATAACACCTCGGTACTGTATACTCCGAATCTACAGGTAAAGCTGCCAACAAAGAGGGTCTAGACTCATAATGTTTCTAAACCTGAGATATAAAAAAGTGTTCTGAAAGTAAACCCAAGTAAGGCCTTTTGTTGTTGTCAGCCACCTTACCGCCGCGAACGATGATACCGCCATTACCTGAACAGAGGGCCCGACCCCTACGGGTTCGCTAAAAAAAGAGCAACACAGCCAATAAGCTGCAATTCACTACCAAAACACACTCGATCGTCAGAGGTGCTTGTTATGTTGTAGCTATACAAAGAATTCTAAAATTAAACTACCGAAAAGGAAACAGCAAAGTGGTTATAAAAGTAATTGGGTAGGTATACTACGTATCTAAGTCGGTATTGAGGCGAGTGACGGCGCGTTCTAAGCAAGGTGAGGTGACTGACAGTAATGCCTAGTCTAGACTAGACTTAGGCTAATCCTTTATTGAAACCCCGGCCTCGGCTCATTCCACTCAACGCGCCCTCAAAAACAAATTATGCAAGCTTAATTAGTTTCTTAATCCGTTTAATGTAGCGTGGGAAAGATACGCGCGGGTGGAAAATGTGATCCGACGTGACATGTGTCGTCGCGTCGCGGCGGCGGCGACGCAGGAGCAGGGCAGGACCCTGTTGTGTTCAGTGTTGTGACGGCGTTGACACAAAGCCTGCAGCCGAATGGCTCGGAGATTAGCGGGCGCTGTTGACACGCGGCGAGGGCGCGGGCCGGGGGCGCGGGGAAAGGTGCAGGCTCAAATTAACTCCAAACTTTGTTGTTAGAAACTGGTCGTTAGAAAAACAAGGGCCCGGCACACACCGCGCGGCCCGCCCGCGCCTGCGCCGCCGCTGTTTGCTCGGCGCACGTCAAATATTATTGGATGATGATACGCAATTTACGCGTGTCGCGGCCATTACCGCGCCGCCGCGGGCGCACGTCCACCCGACACTCGTGAGAAACCCATCATCCATGCCTCCCATCAGGTTTATCAACAGAGTACTGATAAGCTGCTCGAGTGAGTCCTGCGGCAACTCTGAGCCTAGACAGCGGGGCGCGAGCGCGAGCGCAGCCCCCGGCGTGGGCCGCAGCCGCACCCACTCGCATCGTCGAAGGTAATTGTTATAATTCAAATTCAAATAGCACGGCTTGTAAACTACGTTATAAACGATGATAATATTGCGTACTTTACGAGGTATCAGAAAAATATAAAAAATAAACGACAGTCAGAATGAGTCGGCCGCAAAACCGTAATGACATGTTTATGGAAATTTGAATGTGGTGTGTCAGCGGCGCGGCGCGGCGCAGGCGCATCTCGCCGACGACCTGATGCCCACACTCGGCCCGCAGCGGCTCTGCGTGGCTCAACTCGAGGAGGACACAACAATAACATCCTGTTTACATACTGCTCCCGCTAATGCAACGCTTTGAGCAGGTGCATACTTCACTGCCTATACTAGTATTAGCGATTGTCAGGATGTTAAATGAAATGAAATCATAAAAACCAAATCGACTAATTATTTATTTACAATTTACAATCAATCACATTATTACTAAACACTCAAAGTAACAATCTCGAATATCAGAATAATTAACAGATTGGTAAAACATACGAAATCTACAGACTATGCACAGAATAATAAAAACACGACACGAAATGGACAAATGGGTATACGGTTAGTCTTAACGTTTACTTCACCAGATCGGGATTCGAAAAGAGACCGGTACGACGGGTGCGCTCGCTTATAAAGGTTCGTGAGGGGGGGTTGCTACCCTACTGTAGTGACGTAGCGTGGCGTCGCGCTTAACCTTTATCTATCTCCTTTTACGGCCTCTCCTGACTCGTGGTCGCCCTCGACCACGTGGTCGTCTAGGCTCGGGCATCAGCGCTTCTCTAACGTCATTGTTATTGGCTATGGGCCTGCCGGAGCTCTCTGTAGTGTGACTGGCAGATTGTTGGTGGTGACTCGTGCTTGATACGGCTTGGCTCTCCTCGCTGTTGGGTTCTGGAGGCATGGCGGCGCTTGTAGTTGGACCCGGAAGGCTGGCATCGGCAGAGGGGCTGTCAGTTGCTGCAGCAGCATCTGAATCAGTAGAGATCGTGCCAGACGTAGTGTCCTCCTCGCCTAGAAACAATAACAATGGATTAGAAGCACGTTCATTAGAGGCCAATTTTAGAAGACAGAGGCTCCTAGTTTGCATGTCTTTATGACGGACATAGGCACATTGTTTGCTTATCCAATACAACTGTCTTAGGGTAGAGGCACCGAGTTAGCGTAACCCTTCATACAAAAAAAAAGAAAAGGGGATTGAAAATCCCTTGACTTTTAAAGGACATAGGCACCTTGTTAGCGTATCCCCTCATAATCCAACATGGACAGAGGCACCGAGTTAGCGTATCCTCTCATAACCTTATCAGGGACAGAGGCACCGAGTTAGCGTGTCTGTCTATGTAGGATCAAATACAGAGGCACGTTGTTTGCATGTACACCTACATAGAATGCATAATTATACTCACTGTCAAAGAAGGCGGCACATGACTCGGGGGTCCATTCTCCGCGCCATATGACCATGTGCTCAGCCGCAGCCTGTGTTGTTTTGCCATATGAGCCACCAACCAGTCGCAGGTTGTAGCGACCGTGTGGCAGCACTCTCGTGACGCGGTAAGGTCCCCGCATCCCGGAGTCCAGCTTGCCAGTCATCTGCGAAGTTTTAATTACAAAAACCATATCATTAAGTTTAAATATGCGCTCCGCCCGGCGATTTTTATTGACATGCTGATCTTGTTTTTGCCGATTTTCATTTAATAATTCGGAGGCGCGTTGTCTTTGTAGCTCTCTAAGGCCTTCACGGTTTGGATGAGTGTTATTAAGAGCTACATCACGAATAATGGTCCGTATTAATGGTGTTGTACCCTCAATACCAACAAGCAATTGTAAAGGGAAGTTTGAATTGTTTTTTGTTTTGTGCTATTAATAACAAGTTGAAGCCTCCAAAGGCTGGTAGACCACAGAGCATTTTTTGTGGCCTCTACGCGAAGCATGTTAAGTACAGTTCTACAATACCGCTCCACTTGTCCATTCTCACCGTGCATTTGAGGAGTTATAAAATGTATGCTAGACCCTACGCTCTTTACCCACCCTTGGAACTGAGAGCTTTCAAACATACGACCCTTATCGCACACTATAAGATTAGGTGTACCAAATAAAGAGATTGCATTAGAGAAACAGTTCTGCAATTCATTCGCATCTTGTTTAATCATGGGGTAAAGCAAACAGTATTTTGAAAATGCATCTACTATCAAAAGAACGTACTTATAGCCTTCTGATTCAGGCAAAATACCTAATGCATCAACATGCACTGTATTAAAAGGCACATCGGGCTTGTGCCATGAAGAAATCGGTTGATGTGGGGCTCTAGGTACTTTCTTTGACGATAAACAAATCAAACAATGTGCTATATATTTTTTCACAAAGGCGCGTAATCCAGGAAACCAAAAGTGTCGCAAAATGAGATCCGTGGTCTTATCAATCCCAATATGATCATGTTGGTCGTGAAAAATACGTAACAAACTCAATCTGTGGCCCTTGGGTATAAAACACAGTAACCTGGATTCCTCGCCGGTAGGAGAATATTTGTAATACAACAGGTCATTTTCCACAATATAACGCGACGAGTCAAGTTCATTATTGTTAACTTTATCGATTAAATCGCGCGTTTCGTCGTCCGCGGATTGAGCAATTTGTGCCCAGTTTTTTGGTTTATCTATGTGGTAAACGTCTACAGGATTTCTACTCAGATAGTCTGCGTGTTGCATCATTACTCCCTTTCGGTATTCTATCGTAAAGTTGAAATCCTGCATATCCATCCACCACCTCGCCACGCGTGGTAGGAGATCCTTTTTACGCTCTGTCAATTTTAATGCGTTACAGTCTGTTATTATTTTGAAAGGAACTCCTAGCAGGTAGTGGCGGAAATGTTGCAAGGCTTTTACAACAGCGAGGGTCTCCAGTTCATAGGAGTGATATTTCGGTTCGGCACCTTGAGTAGTCTTACTAAAATAGGCCACGACACGTCTACGATTATCATTATGCACCTGAATCAGTACTCCACCATATCCAATGGAACTCGCATCTGTGTGTAGTTCCGTTGGTAGGGAAGGATCGAATACTGCAAGCACGGGCTCATTAGTAAGACACTCTAATAGATATTTACGAGCTTCAACCTGTTCCTCACCCCAAATGAATGGAACCCCTTTCTTAGTCAATTTAGATATGCAAGCAGTTTTAGCCGCATAATCGGGTATATATCGCCGGAAGTAACCTGCTAAACCGAGTAATTGCCGTATTTGGCGTACGTTCGTGGGCACTGGAGAGTCAATCAAGGCTTTTATTTTCCTTTCGCTCGGCCTAACCTGACCATGTGATATTATTCGGCCTAAATACTCTACTTCTGTAGCAACAAACGTACTCTTTTTTAAGTTAATTGAAAACCCGGCGGAGGTCAACATTTCAAGAGTTTCACGTAAGTTATCAAGTGCTTCGTCTACGGTTGAGGCTAAAATTAAAACGTCATCTATGTACGTCAAAACTTTACCAGCGTCTATAAGAGGCTTCAACGTCTTTGTTATTATTCGCTGATAAACAATTGGCGCGTTGGAGAGGCCATACGGGACCTTTAGGTATTCAAAGTGCCCTTCAGGTGTAACAAAACCCGTTTTTGGAATTGAATCGCTATCCAGTGCTATCTGGTGGAAGCCAGTAGCCATATCTAAACAGCTAAAGTACTTGCTTTTGCCAAGACGGTCAATGTGGTCTTCTATCAGTGGCAGTGGAAAGCGATCTTTTACTGTAATGGCATTCAACGCACGATAATCTACGCACATACGGTCTTTTCCGTCACGTTTTTTAACAAGGAGTATCGGGCTAGCGTATGGTGACTGCGACTCGCGAATAATACCTTTATCTAATAGATCACGGACTATCTCGCGCACTTTAGATTTCTCATCGATAGACATTTTGTACGGCCTATAATTAATAGGAGTGTTACTTGTCAATTCAATGTGCATCTCGCCCGTAGTAACAGTTGTATGGGCAGTGCCTTCAATCAAATGGTTTTTAAAGCGGTTAATGATTGCAGACAATTTTTCGCGATCGCTCCCGGTGAGCGGACTGTTGATATCGCACTCATTAAGTGAGTTATTGACCGGTTGTTGCTCATTGGATTGTACATGTAACACGTCCTTTTTATTGCCATTAATACTCGTATGAGTAAGGTGAGTGATGTAATGTTTACCATTGAGTCGCAGATATGCTATCCCCTCGCCATTCAAAGCATCCGTACCAATTATCACAGGCACACTTATACACTCGGGAGGCACGATTAATAAATCAACTTTTAAAGCGTAATCAGCGAATTCTACTAAAAATGTCACGTAACTAGTGCAAACGATATTACCGCCTATACCGCGCAAAACTTCGTGTGTGGGTAGTTCGGTGTGTTCAAAATATTTTAGCACAGATCTACTAATTAACGAGAAGCGTGACCCACTGTCAATCAAAACATCCGTAGGAATGCCTTGTATTACCGCCGTTGTAATATCATTGTCGTTCGAACTACCCTTTAATTCTCGACAAAAATTTACATTGTTTTTGTTTCGTGATTCTGATCGTTTCTTAGCAAAGCATACAGTCTCGTCATGACCCGGTTTTTTACAAAATGAGCATACGATCGCGTTCGGAATAGACAAGGTGGCAGACGGCTTTTTATCATCTTTTTCTTCTGACGGTTTAAGTCGTTTAGGACAAAATCGTTGCGGATGGCCTATTTCCAAGCACGAATAACATTTTAATTCCCGATTAGGCGTATTAAAAGTACGACCTCGTTTTCGGTTATTTGTTTCTACCTGCCTGCCGCGTGACAGGCGTGTGGATGATTGCCCAGTATTTGAATTAGGCTTCGTATAAATAGAAAGAAACTCTATTAGATCTTTAGGCAGTAACTGAGCGTTAGTCGCGGCGGCACGAATCTGAGCATCAGTTATTCCTCGTATAACAATAGCAACCGTCAACTCGTCGCTCAAACCTTTGACTATGTTCAATCTTAGCAATGAACGTCTTGCATATTCTGCATACGTGGTATAACTGTCAGAATTCGTAGACATGACACTATACAAAATGTTAGCGACATCGATTCTTCGTGAGCATAATGGTTTAAACTCGAGTTTAAAGTTTGTCCACGAACGATCGTTGGTAACCCACTCATTAAGCCAACTACGAGCATCCCCTTTCAAGCAGTTAGCTATCCTAGAAAGACACTCATTGTCATCCCAGCGGTTGATATCGCGCGCTCTTTCAACTTCCTCACACCAAGAATCGATATCGTGTAAACTTGGATCAAAATTTGAAATATAATAATGGTTGGATCTTACTTTTGTCAATGCGGTAAGGGCCCCTATAAGCCGGTCGGTAACATCATTTGCAGCAGTAGAACTCTCACCGACGGTGCTAGTACTTGACCCGGGTGGTAACGACGGAGCCCGCAAGTCGGATCCAGGAGCGTGGAGCAAGTCCGGGGCGTTGGCCGCGTCCGCCTCAGTGGCGTTCGGCTCCACGTGGCTGTCGGCGCCATTGGTCGCGCTCGGGAGCGCTGACGGCGGCGGCGCGCTGTCCTCAAGTGCGTGAAGGCGCGCCAATATATCGCCAAGCTGCTGTTGAAAGACCTCCGCATCTGGAACTGATTGATTAGTCTGCCTACTCCTACCCCTATTACGAGTGGATCTATAGGCCATAGTCAATTTGCCTTTAAGTTTTAGATTTAAATCATGTTCTCCGTTTATAAAACGATTATTAATAGGCGTTAGGTACTATCCCGTTTCTGATATTAGCGATTGTCAGGATGTTAAATGAAATGAAATCATAAAAACCAAATCGACTAATTATTTATTTACAATTTACAATCAATCACATTATTACTAAACACTCAAAGTAACAATCTCGAATATCAGAATAATTAACAGATTGGTAAAACATACGAAATCTACAGACTATGCACAGAATAATAAAAACACGACACGAAATGGACAAATGGGTATACGGTTAGTCTTAACGTTTACTTCACCAGATCGGGATTCGAAAAGAGACCGGTACGACGGGTGCGCTCGCTTATAAAGGTTCGTGAGGGGGGGTTGCTACCCTACTGTAGTGACGTAGCGTGGCGTCGCGCTTAACCTTTATCTATCTCCTTTTACTAGATAATCGTTTACAAGTTGATATATTATGACTGAGTACTTATACTACTTCGTTTCCAACCTTTTTAACCGCCTTCCAAATCTCAAGGGAAGGGGTTCTCAATTCGTCTGTTTTTTTTTTTTTTTTTTTTTTTTTTTTTTTTTTTTTTTTTTAATGTTTGTTCCTCGATATCTCCGTCGTTACTGGACCGATTTTGAAATTTTTTTTTTATTGAATGTATATGCATAATTGCATACAAATTGGTCCCATTTTTCCCAGAACCCAGTTCTGATGATGGAATCCTGGAGAAATCGAGGGAACTCCTCAGATCTGAAAGGCATACATATGGTGATTTTTGTGTTTTTAAAAGAACAGCATGCATTTACGTACGGAACAGTGACATTTGGTGCAGTGGAACTCCTGATGATGGTCAGAATGGAACTCCTTAAATCTGAACGGCACACTTATAGTGACTTTGGTATTTTTATAAGAACAGCATGCACTTACGTCCAGAACAGTGACATTTGGAGCAGTGGAACTGCTGATGATGGTCAGAACGGAACTCCTCAAATCTGAACGGCACACTTATAGTGACTTTGGTATTTTTATAAGAACAGCATGCACTTACGTCCAGAACAGTGACATTTGGTGCAGTGGAACTGCTGATGAAGAGTGAGCCGCCCCTGGTTAGAGTTCCGTTCTGATAATCATTCTCATCTGTAAGTACTTCAGAATCATCCAAATTTCAAAATTGGTTCATAAATGACGGAGATATCGAATAACAAACATTAAAAAATATACAGACGAATTGATAACATAATCCAACATTTGAAAGTATTTATCACCAAAACCCCAAAGGAAGGCGGTTTTTTTTTCTTAAAAATTATATTTAATAGCCTTGTCCATGTCCAGTCCACTGTCCAGTGCCCAAAGCCACACAGGAACAGGAAGTCGCAACGGCAGGATAAATTGTGATGAGAATTTGCTGCACCGCGCGCTCGTCGAATCATTGGGAAATTGCAAGCGTATCTCATCTGAAGAAAAGTATGTGACTTGAATACATATACATGTATACATACAGTATAGGTTTAGCAGATAATTTAGGTATTTTGAATTATTTACACCTACTATAAATTTCCGGCCTAGTGCGTGTCGGCCCTTGTATAATAGAGGGTTCCTTCCATACCTTCATACAATTACAAAACGCCGTAAAAGCGAGCAAAAGAGCGTCTCTTCGCGATACGTTCGTGGTTTTGACAAGGTCAGATTATATAAATTTATATTTTTTGCTGAGTAATTCGCTATTTTGGCACGGAACCTTAAAAATGCACCAAATGCGTCTTTAATAAGAATAATAATAGGAGGTTTAATCAATAATGAAAACCTCTCAATTTCTTCAAAACCAATTTGACATCCTGAAACATGGCAATTATTTTTCTTATAAGTAAAAACTTGTCCCCTACAGCTGTCCGGGATCCCGTGAACGTGAAGTGGTGTTCGTTATGATTGATACAGCTCTGTCATATTCGCATTTAATAAGCTTGTTGAGTTGTTAATTGTCACCGCTACCCCGCTACCCGCGCCGCGCCGTGTTCCGCGAAGCCCTAGCCCGGTAACAAGCGCCACGGCTCCGATAGCGCGTGCTTTTTGCGGGAGTTGGCAGAGTCATTGGCTGTGATCATCCACAATGGGCGGTTTTTCCTGCGGCGGTAAGCGGCGACTTCCGGCGCGATGCTTCAAGACTCGACGCTCCTGTCAACGACCCTCCCGCATATAGCTCTAGCTCACTCCTTTCATATAAGTATACAAGATGTCACTGAACTGTCAGTAGAGAGAATCACATAAACTGAAGCTATAGAATAATGAGGCCAATTGATGTAAATATTGTCAAGTAATGTAGACATTTGGCAGATGGCCACAGATTGCTAACAAGAGCAGTAGCGTGGGAGCGGCGTGATTAAGATAAGGAGGGTCGCATGTGGTGTGAAGTGTGGTGGTGACTGGTGGCACTGTATGTCGTACGAGGGCAGCGCGGGCGCGGGCGCGGGCGCGGCAGCTGCGCACGGCGCGCGCATTGTGGCACCACACGACATGACTTTCGTATGACAGATCGTTTGCCCTCTTCATGTCAATACACCAATATGTTGCGAAAGGGAGGACTTTTATAAAATAAATAACTATTTGTCTACCGTCAAAACTCAAAAATCTACTTTTAAAAACATGCCAATCGTTTTAAGGTGAAACCTAAAAACTATGTATTTGAAATGTGAATAGATTTTATAGTTTTATTTTCGCCGTGTAATTTATTAGTTTCATAACTATAGAGTTTACTATCTCTTGCAGTCGCTGGTCGAAATATTCCAATATTTTCTTGGTGTGGATTGTGTAGTTACAGCATATATCGGTCTCATCCGCATTGCAGTTCATCTACGAGGGCCCTTAAAGTACGGCAGTAAGTATAGGCGTCGCGTAAATGACAGCGCGGGCCCTGCGTCCGTCACCGGCGGCGGCGGCGGCGTCGGCGGCGGCGGCGGCGCGGCGCGGCGCGGCAGTAAACAGCGGCACTCGTTAGCCGCCGCCGCCGACACCTCGCAACTCTCGCGCGCCACACAACTCTAGCTAAGGGCCGATTCAGGGCGACGTGAAGTGACGCCACCTCTATTCATCCTCGCTTTACGACCAACACCTAGAACAAATTGACCGAGGAGTACCGTTTAACGAAGCGAATGCATTACGACCGACTTCTTTCAATATTTACAGCGCGAAAACGCAGATAAACATTTATGAATACCCGTACACATAATGCGATGTTAATTACAATAATCGGCACTAAAATTAGTTTTCAATTAAATAAACAATTAAACAATAAAAAAGTAGCGAGGACGCGGACGGCGCGGTGGCGGTGGCGGCGGCGGCCGGCGGTGGCGGTGGCAGCCGGCGGTGGCGGTGGCGGCGGCGGCGGGTAACCAGCCTCTTTATGGACCATTTTACATTTCGTTAACAAATTTCGGTAGGCACTTTATTTGCTAACGGGACCGGCCGGGCGGGTACTTGATAATTGGCAGATTAAATTATATGTATATTGGTGTAAGTGTAATAAATAAGTTATATTATGAAGCGTTTATTTTTTACAGTGCAGAAACTGTTGGCGTTAAAATTGAATTGAAAATATGAATTGCCGATTGTTAATAACAACGTTTTCATTCTCTTTTACAAATCAGTGAATAAACATGACCAGGAAACGCATAAATGGGTTGCGTCTACAACTCATATGAATATTTAATTCAATTTCATTTTATCTAATTTAGTGTCATAATTAAGTATGGAGTCAAACGAATGAAGTGGAGCGCAGCCGCGGCGGTCATCATAAATATAATCGAAGTATTGTATCGGACGAGTCGATGGTTCTAAATTAATTAATTCGTGACAAGATTAATACACGGCGTCGATGGAAATATTCCATCGAGGATTAATTATAATGAAACTTTAACAAATAGCGATATGCAGCAGCGCTGAGTAACGAGCGAGGAATGTCGAGATCGTGATCGCAGGTTGTCGCGGGAACAAAAATAAACTGCACCGGCGCGGGCGCAGGGCGCAGGGCTAGCGCTCCAGCCGCGCGCGCCGTGGCCTCGGCCGCCAGGGCCGGGAGCGCCCGGCGGCCGCGGCGGCTGCGCCACGCCGGAGCTCACGCTAGTGGCGGCTCGGGAAGCGGCAGGAAGCGCGCTCATCAGGCGCCCGCGCCGGACGGTTTAATTAAGGGCGCGCGGGGCGGCGGGGGCTTATCTCCTTAATTCGGTGGAAGTGGCTGATGGCCCGATGTCGCGCTTTCGTTTTATGTCCAAGGATTCCGGCATCCGAGCCCCTTAGTCTTTTAATTGTATCAAAATGAAAAATACAATCTCGTCATTAGGCTCTAGATGTGTAGAGATCTGTATTGTCGCCGGGGCCGGGCCGGAGCTCGGAGGGTGGAATGCAGGCCGTTCCCACACGCTCGCGGACCGACTCGACTGCGCCGCACAATTTCACACTTCACATCCGCCAATAACTAACTTCTACCGTTTTTAATTAAGTAAGAGAAGAACCATGTTCGCATAACACGGTAGTTATAGCACTAGTTAATAAATGTATAATAATTTCTGAGTTATGTTACTTATATGTTACATGTCATGATGCCCAGGTTTTTTTCCTATTACGTGTTTTTCCTCCCATACGCGAAAACCTTTAAAAACGAGTTATGGTGTCATTGTGACTTCGCTGTTTCATTGTGATGATCGCACAAGGATGCGCGAATTCGCGGCCCAACGGGCGATAGCGCAGTGGGTCGGTGGGTGAAGCGGGCCGCCGCCGGGAAGTGACATAACCCCGATAAGCGCAATTATCGCGTCCACGCCTCCTCCGCCTAGCGATTCGCGCCCGCGCACAGCTCGTGCACAACATGCTGGGTGACAATGGGGCGCCGCGATGTCTCGTTGGCTGGTATTGACGCTTTCCTATAC
Organism: Leguminivora glycinivorella; assembly: GCF_023078275.1. Lineage (NCBI taxonomy): Eukaryota > Metazoa > Arthropoda > Insecta > Lepidoptera > Tortricidae > Leguminivora > Leguminivora glycinivorella. Next base: position 23,168,263 of record NC_062983.1, on the reverse strand, counting down.
ACGTTGTAAATTCATATTAGGTATACCTATTCGTTTTCGATTGTAATTGACTAGAACAATTGCACAGAATTGCTAGATTGCTTTTCAGGCTGGGGCCATCATGAAGTCAATTGTATGTTTGAGTTTATCATATTGTTATTCTGTGTTGTGTTTGTAAGTGTGTGTTATATGCAGCATTCAAATAAAGCTCCTATTTATCTATCTATCTATCACTCAGAAGAGAGAGAAGAGATAGGAAGAGAATAATATAATATTGTTGATGTTTTCCTTTATCAGAAGCAAGTATTAAGGATCGTACCTCGATTGTTTAGCGCCACCTATTTAATACATGTGCTCCCATCATATACAATTCTCATCTGTATTCCCGGCCGAATACAATCTGGGTGTATTCAAGTCAAGAGTGAATAGGCTATTAGCGAACCAGTGAGCTACAACTTCGGCCTTGTCGTCACTTTCCATCAGGTGCGACTAATAAAATAAGGCCCATCACTGGCTGGTTTATAATAATGAAAATAAATAAAACTACACTGATAATGCCTACAATTTTTTTTTCTAAATGTGTTTTGATTGACATGATTTTGGCCACTTCCAGGCTGCGAACAGCGCCATCTAGTTTTTCCTGAAAGACCCATACATTTCAGGGTTACGCTTTTTTGTATGGGCTTTGTCAGTCCAGTTACGAGTAAATCGTTCTTGATCAGAAGGTTAGGCACTAATACGGAAATTAAATGTACATATGTAGGTATATTATTAAAAAATAATAAGCAATTCCTACTCAAAACTACAGTTTTCTATTTGAACTCGTTAAATGTAATCAGGCGACAATGTCGTGTAGGATACCTAATTATTTTTGCAAGTGTAATCTGGCCGGCCGCGGCCTGCTATCGAATCGAGTCATGGCATGTACATTGATGTGCGCGTGCGCGTGTCGCGGCTCGGCGCGCGGGCGGAGCGGAGGAGCGGAAGCGATAGCGAGATCCTCCCGAGCCGAGCCAAAGAGAATATAATCACTACGTTTTAAGAGTCGGGACTCCCATACTAGCGAGTGAAGTCAGTTAGTATTAGTTTGTTAAGAAAATCATTACCACAATTTACGACAAAGAACTGTCATCATGACAGTGTCATGTGTCAAAGATCTGTCAAATAGGGTTGGACGCTACATGCTTGCGTTTGTTATCGATATCGATAAAATTGAGAGGGTTGAAACGTAGGCTCCACGCAAAATGTACTTTACGCGAAGTCAGGGTAAGATCGAATCAACATTTAAGTTGTATATTATTTATGTATAATATTTGATTCAGTAGACTAATGCATGGATAGGCTTAAATGTGGACGCAAATTTATTAGTTGAAATAAAAAAATGCAAACAAATTGTATTGCGTTTAATTAACTCGAAATACATCCCGACGTTTCGACGGTCAACGAGTCTTACGATAATACTACAAACACCCGGAAGACGGCACTATAGAAGACGTGGGAAGGTAGGACTTCATTTCCCAGAAATTTGACCCACTGCCTGCATCTGAAATCATACAGCATTAAACAACCGAGCAAACTTGCTCATTAGATGATCAGTTGATAGCTAATTTCCATATAAATAATATTTGTTGGCATCCAATTATTAACAACCCTTCATTAATGATCTAACTTTATTAACAATGGATATTAATTATATTATAGGTAGATAAATTTGCATCAATAATAAATTAAAAGCTTCAATAATAAATTAAAGTCCATCGCTTGCAAGTTGTCATGAAATTACACATAATTATTTTCTTTAAGACGCTACGATACCCCTCATTTCTCCATACAAACGCTCTCGCCTGTTTCCTCTCTGGTTTTTGAAGCTAGATCAATGGTTTTTTCAACACAGACTTTTATTATCAATATCTGTGTCGGACCGTTTTGCTTTTTTTGATATTTTTGTTTTAAAAGGAATTAGAGCCTCTCAAAGTTGGCCAAAACGGCTTAATTGAATTTGCCAGAAAGAAAGGCGTGGTATTCAAAACTGAGATCAATTATCCAAAAAAACGAAACGGTCCGACACAGATAATTTCCTTGTCATTCTGATTTCCAAATTTCGTAACGATTGGTTAAGTTTTGGAGGAGGAAACAGTCGAGAGCGGAACCTCGATTTTTGCAGTTTTTACGCGGGATTTCGCGCCTGAGCTGCAGTTGTCCCTATCGCACCAAATTTAGGGGCGGGGCTAAGTTTTTATATACGTACACTGAAATAAAGTGATGGGAAATACTCGACATCTAATGTCGATAATCTAGTGATGTGAAAAGTTATCGATATACTACGTCGAAATATCGACATACCGTGTTTGACGAACTTTTTAGTTAGAAATACGTACTATTATATGTTCATATTTAAAATTGGTGGTCCAAAAAAGACCAGTCTGCTCCGAGACCACGGGGACAATGCCGTCCTTGAAACGTCGGAGGTTAGTGTTTAAAACATAGTAAATACGCGATTAAGTCCCGTTTGCAATTTTATATATGTGTAAAAATCGTGAAAGTTTGAATCTGTATTATATATTCTGTGGAAATACTAAGTCCATATTTTTATAAGTAAGTATAGGTACGTAATAATTGCATACAGGTATAGGTTTATTTTATACATGCATAACTTTTCTCGTCATTGGTTTACTAGTAACAATTATAAAGTTATGCTGTATTTTACGATAGATTCCACGAATATTAGGCAACTATTTGGTATTCGGTCTTTTCAGCCATTTTGCCGAAAATTTGGTATTCGGTCATCATTGTTTATTTATTACTATTCTGCCGAACACCAATTAGGTAAGTAGTTATATTAGTCATATTATATGTACTTATTTACACACAATAAAAACAGACATAATATTAATAATTTAAGTCATGTTTTAAAATATTTAAAAAAACGATGGGCCTTATTTAGTAATACATAGTTTGTTCAGGTTGGTACCAGTACCTGCCCTTAATAAGGCCCAGTGCCGTTTTGTATATTTTCTTCGCAGACATAGAATCAAAAAATGCCCTAAATAGTTACTTCTCTAAATAAGGCCCATCGCTCGCTTCTTAAGTTTTATAACTTTGTGTAAACATTGTGTTCATGAATTAAAGATATCCAGGTTTGAAGTTAAGCGACACAATTACGCTTAATTCGGTATGTAAGAAATACCTTATTTTTTGTCAAGTTACTGATGGGCCTTATTTCATACATGCAGCAATTTGGGAAAAGTGCACCTACTTAATGCACAATTGCACATGGACCCAATTTTTTGACCCATTTACACTTATCTAATTATAAAATGTACATAACATTTCGAGACTTTTAACCGGGCCTTATTTGTATGTAGATTACAGATGCCCTTAGTTGGTAGATGAAATGAGTGTTATATACGTTTTAATTCTATGGTAACAGAAATGCTGATATGTAAGTATAAATAAGTTTTAAATAATAAAAATATCAAAAGTATCTATACGTTTAAGTACCGATACCTAGGTTTAAATTTAGCTGGCAAATTAGTTAAGCATTTTTATGGTTTGTCTTGTTCTGTGCTAAGCCTTGTATTTCTAATGCTAGGTAGGTAATATGTATACACAACCCTAGAAAATTAGAAATATAAGATGCATATGTAGCTTTCCATCTGAAAAAGGTCCTTATGCTTCATATGCAATAAGATTTTGTTTGGCAGATTTTTTGTTAGAATTCTGCTAAAAAGTTCTAATTACCTTGGAACATAATCCGGTGTCTGGTAATATAATAGGTACCAAATTGTTACCTAGTTAAATTTTCCTACGCTGTCACTTCTGTCAAACATGTGCAAAAAAAAGAATAAGATTCACATACATTTTTGGTAGGTAGATACTGTCAACCAATTATGTAGAATCCTAGGCCACTCTAGAACCCTGTCGTATTGACACCGTCATTTATTTGCTACAGAAGTCAGTTTTACTTTTACTGTGAAAGGGTCTAGATTGGCCAATGACCTAGGATTCAGATTAATTGGTTGATTGTACGTACCTACTCCTATAATATGGCTTCTCTTTGAAATCGAAAAGGTTTTAGCTTTTTACATACCGAATAACTTTATTTCGCTAACAATGTGACTCTTAAAAGAAATCATCTTTTAAGATAATCACATTATGTATAAGATAAGGAATTGTTTCTACGATTCCTTAAAACATTACAAATTTGCATTTTAGTCAAATCAGTACACTTAATATCTTCACGGAGTCCAAAACATTATGCATCGGAAGTCCGAAACTAGACAAATATAGAGAGCGCTTGAGCGCGAGTAAGTACTTGTGCCGGCGGCGGACGCGGGTGTGTGCGTGCGCCACGCGCACGCACACAAGGCCTCTCTGTGGGTTCCACCCCCGTCAGCGCGACGGCGATAAAGACCTAAAAATCTCAAATTTGAATTCGTGCTTCGGTATCGTATCCTCTTAATTATGTACATAGATTTACTAATAAGATTATAGTTATCGATAGTTCTAGTACATCCCTAGTTAACAATATAACTTGATATGAAATATCTAATATTCGACAGATTTATAGCCTGCTGCACAAAAATAAGATCAAAGGTATCTAAATTAATACTCACAGGTCTTCAGATAATGGAATTTTCACCATAAATTCCGTTTTTGGTTATTTTGGCGATTATTTCGTTTGCCACATATTTCGTAATTTGTATAACGTTTTTGCAGTCGCTGCACTGTGACACGGTGGCACTTTGATCACAGTTCACTTTTTAGTTCAGTTCAGACCAAATAAAAAGAATTTTAACAAAATATTTCACCAAAACACGGAGGACTCCATCACAAGTAAATGAATCAAACTGACAGATGCCTCGAATTTATAATTGACAGATAAATAGCAGGGACGTTTTCTTTTTTTTAATTATTGGCAACATATTGGCAATGTTATCGATTACAAATTTCATACAAAAATTTGTTTTGTTCTTAGTTGCATCAGCCTGAGCCGAGCCGCCGCGCCGAGCCGCTGCCGTGCCGCCGCGATACTGCAAGGACAAATATTTGACCAAATCATCAAACTCCACTACGAATGACCTGGCAAAAATTATAGATACAACATGTATTATGTTTGCTGACGACGTGTCAATACTGTTAAAGGCTTCAAACAGTACGGAATGCACCGACCAACTACGGAAAACACTTGAAAATGTCACAAATTGGCTTAAAGACCACAATTTACAGATGAATCTAAAAAAAACTAAAATCATTCAATTTAAACCACATCAAAAACAACCTTTGGATCTTAAACTAGAAATAAACGGTCAGTCTATAGAAGAAGTTGACGAGTTCAAACTATTAGGCATAACAGTAGATACTAGTGTTAACTGGAAAAACCATATCCAAAACATAAAAACGAAATTATCACGGTTTGTATATGCACTAAACATTCTGAAGAGAAATACAAGTTTTGAGACTGCGCTAACAGCATACTATGCATATGCCCACGCATGGCTCCGATATGGTGTGATCTTGTGGTGCTCAAGTACTGACGCCGATGATCTATTTATTATGCAAAAGAAATGTGTACGCATTTTGACAAATACTCAAATACCGAACAGCTCCCGTCCTCATTTTGTAAAATATAAATTACTTACATTACCGTGTATATATATACTGGAATCGGCACTTTTTGTTAGAAACCATTCGGAATTATTCAAAACCAAAGGAGAAGTATGTAACACTAATAGTAGATCAAAAAACCAGCTATCCGTACCAAATACTAAACTAGCTATGTGCAGAAAGGGTCCTCATTACTAATGTATCAAAATTACAAATAAACTCCCAGACAGATTAAAACAAGAACCGAATGATACAAAATTTAAAAATAATCTTAAAAAACTTCTTTTAGAGAAAGCGTACTATACAATAGACGAATTCCTAAATGACCAAACACTGGAATAATAATACCTATAGTACCTGTACATACATGAATTAAATTGTCCCTCCTTTTAGAACCTACCTATATTGTTATCGCTCCTGTAATAATTAGTGACGAACATACTCTTCCTAAAATATCTGACCTTGGAATTAACCTTGACATAACCATAATATTTATTCAAAATTGTTCTAATGTTTCCAATTAATTTTATATACTTATTGCTATAATTAGCTATATTTATTAAGTAAAAAATGCATGCACCTAGACCTAAGAAATATTGAATACCCTTACAGGGTGTCATGTACCTACCTCTTTAATGTGTAACACCTAATGTATTATGAACATGACTGCAATACAATAAAGAATAAGAATAACACCTAATGTATTATGAACATGACTGCAATACAATAAAGAATAAGAATAAGAATAAGAATATTGAGGTCAGTTTTAATTCAACAACCTGCTGTTTTTTTCATTTGGTTTTGATACGAGTAAGTGATATTCAAGGTCGTATCAAAATTAGATTCGTGGAAAAAATAGAATCGGTGAAAAGACGTTTTTTGGCAATCCGTTCTGGGCATCATAATAAATTTATACATGAGCACTGAATTACTGAACCAGCTAAATCCATTTTCCTTCGTTTCGGCACTCGTCTCAGATCAGATGTACCTATTTACTAGTATTTGTCTTATTTTTTTGAGGTGTATTATATGTACTTGCTAAAAGATATGATTCTTCGTTTGAATTTTTAGATTCCATGATAATATATTGTTAAAAAAATTAACTTTAAAATTTTGTACATACCTACCTAGTCTACCTACTTATAATAAATTTTGTACATACCTACCTAGTCTACCTACTTATAATTTGTTTGTGGGCGCGGCGGAGGACGCTCACTATCCTTTATGTAAAGGATAATTACGTCGTCTTTCAAAGTATACCAGTATTCTGCAAAAACATTGCAAAAAGTGATCTGCTCGTAACTAGCAGCGTGATGTGAATGTGACACCCGCTGCGCTATTTACTGGTCGGTCGGCGGCGGCGGCGGCGGCCACGTCATGCAGTATCCACGTCTCGAGTCCCGACGTGCGTCGGCCTCGCGCGACAGCCGGGAAGTCCTGCTCCGCGTAACGACCCGCGCCCGCGCCCGCGCCGCGCACGCATGCCTAATGAGCAGGTAAATGAGCGCAGTCAATTAGTGCTGTCGATGGTCGATAGCGGTGACGGTGACGCTGACGGCCCTTCCGGCGCCCCCCAGTCCCCCCACCAATTAGCTGACTTTCCTGCATTCGCTGCGCAGTGTAAGTCCGCGCACTAATGCCGTATACGCTAGGCGTATAACAGTAGGTAAGTACTGTTTGCGAAAACATTTTCTTTAATACTATACGTCATTGTCGTCGGTGACAAACAAACATACGGCCCGCCTGGTGGTAAACAATCGTAGATAACATAGAGGAGCGATGTAATTAGACATGTTGTGTAAGTATCTAAGCATATAGACAGGTGAACTGAAGAACGTCAAAAAAAGAAGAGAAAATGGAACAAGTTATACCTAGGTACGTTATAATTATAAATTATAAAATTAAAACTTTCGTGTTATTGATTCTCTGGTAAGTTTGTACGACACGGCCCCGCTGGGTCCTAGACGCACGGCTTTAACCAACGGTGGTGTCCGCATATATCTGCGCTAGGTAGAGCGTGAGAATTCCGAACTGTACCTCCCAGATCTGGAGACAAGGAGGGCCGTGTGACAGCCGCCGCCGCCGTCCGCCCGGCCGGGCGCCGGGCGTCGGTATCGGCCGTCGTCGGCGCCGATACCATCGCCGAGCCGCGCCCGCGCATTGTTCCCAACTCATGACGACCGTTTGACAAATCACCGGATTGCCCTCATTTGGCCGCCTACGGCCTTATCTGAAACTGAAAATAATAGGCGCTTAAGATATGTACATGCGTACAAAAAGTACCCACTTGTATGAAATAATCTGTATAACATATCTAAAGTAACGACGTTATATCCAGGATTGATATGGCGTACCTACACTGATGTCCACGCAGTTAATGACTAGCTTTAAAAGTAAACCGTTGGTATTTACAAATTCATGTATTATACCTACTCGTATATGGTATAGGTTATGTAACACCTCCTCCTACAATTCCCCTTATGTTATATTAGGGTACTGATATGCCGATGGAAAGTTTCCAAAATTCTGAAATGGTCACATAGGAAAACTTCGGAAACTTTCCACACTTTGTATGGACAATTGTATGGATGGAAAATTTCCGTTTCATAAATTTAAATTCCCTTTATTTTTCGTGAAAGTTTCGTGAATGTTTCAAGAAATTTAAGATTTTTTGGAAAGTTTCCGCAACATGCACATCATTATATTAGGGTAATACGAACAATCTTTGTCATGTGAACAGGCTTTCTATTAAATTTCAGATCGTAATCAGACTCCATGATCGATAGGAAAGTGGCAAACATGTTTTGAACAGAGTTGGCGATTCCCGAACACAAACGCATTGCGTCGAGCGAAACGTATAATCACTGAAAGTTAAATGAAGATCGCTTATCTATGGTGCTGGTGGCGCAATGAATGGGCCGCGGCGCGGTTTTTGCGGCGCGCACAATGCGCCATCAGCGGCCGCCGCAAAAACTGCGCGCGCGCAGGCTCCCAGCGATTGTTTATAACGAAAAACTCGCGCCCGAACGTTACATTGTGTTTTACTGTCTTTCTTCTCTCCTGCAATTTGCAGCCCTCCGTATTGAACGTTTTCTTGCCAGATTGCCTGGCCATAGGTACAATACAAGCATTCTTTGACCACCGTGTGGCTAAAAAGCGGTTTGTATTGTGCGCAGGACCATTGAGGTAATTGGCAGGAGGGCCCAGGAGAAGTCGTTGCTACGTCGCGTATGTTGTTCGACTAGGCGCTTCAAATACCGGCCAGTTATAGCTTAGTATCTAAAAAGGGGATACCCCCATTTGCCAGAATTTCATTTGCCATAATTTTATTTGCCATCCTATTCAACAATCATAATATTGTTTCTCATAACATCTTATGCCATAATCATTGTTTACTATATTAATCTAGTGCCAGAAACTTTGTTTCCCATAAAGTCAGTTTCCATAATGTCATTTGTCAGAATCATCGAAATCCGTAATTACCACATTCCATACCATCATTTGTCATACAAATTAGCGTCCAGAAAAGTCAATTTCCATAATGTGCTTTGGCAGAATCGAAAACTACTATAATAGGTACTAGAAGGACTAGAGAATGAAACTGCTATCAGAAAGTAGGTTAGGTTAGGTTAGAACTGTGACCCCTGGAAAATGAAACTGCTATCAGAAAGTAGGTTAGGTTAGGTTAGGTTAGAACTGTGAACCTCTGGAAAAGGAAACTGCTTGAAAAGTAGGTTAGGTTAGGTTAGAACTGTGACCCCCCGGAAAATGAAAATACTATCAGACAGTAGGTTAGGTTAGGTTAGAACTGCGACCCCTGGAAAATGAAACTGCTATCAGAAAGTAGGTTAGGTTAGGTTAGAACTGTGACCCCCTGGAGAATGAAACTGCTGGAAAAGTAGGTTAGGTTAGGTTAGAACTGTGACCCCTGGAAAATGAAACTGCTATCAGAAAGTAGGTTAGGTTAGGTAATAATATGAGCAACAATTAATATGGCAATAATTGCTTATGGCGTTTGAATATTCTATGAAACCATATTATTGCACTTAATAATATGGCTAACAAATAGTATGGCATTGTATGATTATGGAAGGTAATATTCGGATAAACAACGAGTATGTCATATGATTTTTATGGTAAACAAATCATTCGGGCAAATGAAATTCAGGCAAGTTAGATTCGGGCAAATGAATATTATGTTAAATGACTGTCGGGCAAACAATAGACAACCTCTAAAAAGGAATATAATTTTTCCTATAACTAACTACATATTACCTAATAAACGCTGCAATATGGTCAATTGCCCTGTACTGTTTGGTGATGGTCAAGATCAATTTGGTTACTTATTTGACTTTCTTACTAGATATTATGAATTCCGACCTTGATATGAAAACTTTATTATTGGTACTCATGATGAAAGTAAACTAAATAATCATCAAAAGCGCGTGTGACATGAATGAATGAAGCTACGAGTCCTGTATGACATGATTATCAAAAGCAGTGATAACGCGCCGGACAATACGGAACAACCCGCCGCATCGCTAATGCTCTCCCTGCGGTGCACCTGTGACACAATAGTCCATCAATACAAGCGCAAGAAGCGGTTAGGGAGGAAACAGCGCGGGAGGAGAGCGCCGGACGGAGGCTGGGAATCGATCCCTGACAAAAACACCCGCGATACCTGAACAGTACTGGCGGTGACGGCTGTTCCCGCTCGGCGCGGCGGCGGCGGCGGCGGCGGCCGGCCGCACGGACGGCGGAATCCGACGGGAGCGGGTTATGCACAGATTACCTGGGCTGGGTAGCGCGGAGATGAAACCTATTAGAACGGTCACGGCGCCTTATACATTGGCGCTTCCTTTTCAGAAATGAGAACCTAACAGTTTCGGTTGAGACTTTAATAGCGTTTACGTTTAGGCAGCAACTCGCATTAACGAAAAAATATAAATTTGAATAAAATTATTGCTAGTGGTAAACACGCAGCTGTTGACATGGATGTAACTGCACGATGTTATACAACGAACGATACGACGGCATTATTCAAGTACGAGAGTGCACTTAAATGAGTGGCGACGTCGAGTTGGGTGAAAATGCAGCGTCTGTGGGAGGCAGTCGTCGGGGTTATGTCAGAACCAGTCCGGTGTTATGTCAGGAGCGGGGCGCGCGGGACGCGGCGGGGCGCGGGGCGCGGCACCTGCACGCGGCGCCGGCCGTCGACCCCGGCCGCCCTCCGCGCCCCCGCCCCCTCCCCTCCGCCACCCGCGGCAATTAATGAGCCTGCACCCTGCAACCCCGCGCTCGGCAGATTTCATTTGCGATCCCGCGCCCGCGTCCGCGCACCTCGCTCTGTTACTGTGGGTGCTCGCGACTCGACATGCGTACAGCGCCAACACCATTGCCTCCTTCAGTTCTTTTCTTTGTGTCTTCTGTCTGCCTGACGATTAGAGGCAAATTTATACTATTGAACGACAATGAGTTGGAGTTTCGTCTCTTTATTACAAATTGAGCAGCAAGAGAGCGACCCTTAAAAGTGACGAAAAGTTCAAAGATGCTGCTTCAGATACTTTAAAAAGATCTCACAGTTATTTTTTTCCAAGTCGATTTGCTTCTCCTTATTTAAAAACTCGCCACTTATTAATTCGACCAATGATGCGCGATAATGTAGTAATGAATGATTATCACTAGAATGAGACGGTCACGGTCACAGCGGTGCACCGCACCGCGCCGCACCGCGCCGCCCGCGCGCCTGCTCCGCTCGTGAGCGACGTTAAATCAAATTACAGCCGTTTCATCAACTCTTATTAGATTTGGTCGCTGCTCCTCGAATCGTTATTGTTCCCTATTATTAGGAAAGCATAAAAAGTGTTTCGGTATAAACGCGGCGTGCGTCAGCAGTTCACAGCATCTTCGGTTTACCCGACCGAAGCAAAAAGGTTAATGCGAGTGTCATGCAGAGTAATTGTATAAATTAGATCGGCGGCGGCGCGAGCGTAAGATAGGTATTACCTGAGGAACGTTCTAGCATACTGTCCGGGCTTCTCAAGCATAAGTAAAAACATTGCTAAAAATGTATTTAGGAACAGTCACTTTCCTTTTGTACCTTAAAAGTCACGAAATCCCGTATCTAGTAGTTATCATCGGTAATATGATAATAGTCCATAAATGATTAGTGTGTGTTTTGTGGCCGGGCCGGCCACAATAGACGCCCACGCACAGCCCGGCTCTCCGCGGAGGTGTTAAGTGCCCATTTGTTAATCATATTACAGACACACAAGTCCACAGGTGGTCACTTCATAACTTTGTAGCTAACTGTTTTTGTTAAAGTGGAAACAAATGGTGAATCAGAAACATCAGTTGTGATTTGTCATGTAGCAATTTACCTGTACGTCTTTTGTTCCTTGCCTCCGAAAGTTATGAGTTTATCTAGTTTTAATAAGTGATGGCCGCCCATGCACATGCACAGTCGACGTTAATAACATGTGAATAGACTAATTTCACCAGTACCCGCTCCGGACCGCACATGACCAAATTATGACTCTCATTCATATTCAACCATTATTCGTATTTTTTTAAATCTACTTGCCAAACAGATCTAGTGGTTTCAAAGAACAAAATCGAGTTATCTCTCACAGTAGCTGGACTTCTGTTGTTTAGAAGTTGTTTAGCCACCGTCATCATGTGACGGCACTTCCTCTTGTGGTGGTAAAAATCTCGTATTTTTTTAATATTTTACACCACCTTTTCTATCAGGCATCCTTACTTGGTGCCGTCGCTAGACGCTACGCACGCGACGGCCCCTTTCCCAACCGCTAACGACGGCCAGCGCCAGCGCCGGCGCCGCTCGCGATAAATAAAGGCGATTCGCAGATACCGGCGTATATGGAGATCCGACAATGACAATACAAGCGGACGATTTATCACGCCGCGCCGCGCGTATCGCGCCATCGACGCGCTATTACACGCTTCTCACCAGGAACACTGTGCCCCTTACATCATCATCTCTCAACTCGACGTGTCGAGGGTCAGCTGTTTTCTTGCTGACATTCCCCAGGTTGCTTCATCACTCGCAAACATCACAGAAAAACCGGCTTTACATATGATCTGATCTGAAGCCATCATCAGGGTAATTCCATGGCAGAGAGCGAAAAAAATTAATTTTTTGAGGTCAGAATTTTTAAAATCTGGTTATGGGGTAATGTTCTTTGGCTCTAGACCTTACTTGAACCGTTTTTTTAAAGTTTAAAATGCGTGCTTTATAAGATACGTGCGTAAACTGAACTAATTAAGACTCACATTATATTCAAGGGATTTTTCTAATTATAAAAAGTAGCTGACATTTTTAGAAAAATACTAAAATAACATAATATTCAAAAAAATCCACAAAATAATTAAAAACTGAATATCTTTTTTGGGGGAAATAACCTTCCCTCATATCCCTAAAAATCAAGGAATCCTGTACTTTTTAGTTCTGTAACTTTTACTTCATATTTCGATCACTAACTATAAAAAAATACGTTTCATTCGGACGTAACAAAAGTTACTGATTTCTTGAAACGCAAGTTACCAATGTTTTGCATGTTTATTTTCATAATTGAAAAATATTAAGATTCCTTTTTGCTACATAAACATACCTGTACTCTTGATTGACACGATTTAAGTTACAAGAAAATTCGTAAACCAATATGGAAATAAAAAAAATCATATTTAAATGATGCTTTAAAAACCCATGTCCAATTTCTGTAACGAAAGTTACCACCTCATTTTAGTATACTGAGGCCAGAAAATGTTTATGTTTCAAATAATTTCTACTTCAGTTTAATGAGATTTAACTGAATTAAATGGTGCACCAGCAAAAAAAGATATTTAAGTATGAATCAAGCCACAAATAACCTTTGTTTGACAACTTTGCGTTCTAAATGTAACGCAAGTTATCATGGAATTACCCTCATATCAATATGACAATTATCTAATTATGATGGTACCTACTACTTACTACTAGTCCTATGTGTCACTCGTATCAAAAGTAAGGGATAAGGATTCATGTCAAAGTGAAAGTTGCAGTCAAAATGCGTCTTACTGCCATCTCGACACGGGGTTATAACTTTTAGAACATCAGCATTTATGAACTCGACTGTATTGTAGTCTTTACATAAGTAAACGTCAAAGAAGAATTTGTAAAGTAAGTAAATAATTACTTACTTTACAAATTTTTCTTTGACGTTCAATTTATTAGCCATGACGTCTTTATTCGCTATATGTTTAACTACTTACTTCACTCGCACCGCGAATACAAATAGCGCAATAAATTACTAATGCATTATTGACCCACATTTTTATGATAAATATGTGGGTCAATCATAAACGACACGCGCTGCCCGCGGGGCGCGGGGCCCAGCTGGCAGCCCATATTATTATAGCTGAACAAAAAATTAAAAAGGACTCTCATGTAATGTGCAAATCGAGGAGATAAAATAGAAAAAAGCTGGTGCAAGTTGTGGGCAGCGGGCGCGGCGCGGCGGGAATCAGGCCGCAGGTGCGCATGCGCACTGCGCAGCAAACCGAGCGCATTAACATAGTTTTGTTTTTATAAAACTCGTTTAATTAATAGATACAAATCATGCGCGCTCTTGTAGCCCGACGGCGCAGCGGCGTGCGCTCGCCTCACTGTTCGGTTCTTGCTAGTTATTTTTAATTACAACATTTATAATCCTGCAATTTTAATTTTGCACGTTGCAGTGAGGACTAGTTTTGTTTCTGACAAATTGATGCATGTGTTGCTTCGGATGAGTTCTGAATATTAAATACCGAATGAATCAAGAATTGTGTGAGTTACTTACATTACAATGAAACAAGTCGAATCTCAAAACAAAATGTAGAAATTCATCAGTAAAGTCTAGGGAATGCAATCTCGTTCTCGCGAGATCTCTTTTGTACGAGATCTCGGTCATTTTTAGCGAGATTGATCTCGGCCGAAAAATTGACGAGATCTCGCGAGATCAACGAGATTTAACTCAAGCATAAAAAGCTCGTGAAATGACTAGTCATGTTTCTTTCCCAAGCTGTAAATGATTTATATGAACTATATCATTTAACTGAACTCGCCAACTTGTTAACTCAATAGAGATCGAGAGATTCAACTCGCTTATTTCGCTCAATAATTTACCTAACTGAGTTCGGAATGACGAATGACAGATTCAGACCGTTTCGAAATAATTCGAAAGGTGTCAGCCAGACCTATTTGCGTGATTCGCCATTATGGTATTACACTTATGGCTGTGTGTATATAACCATCTATTTTACGAATTTTCGTGCACAGAGTTTTGTTGGATGTCGAGAGAGCAGAAGCCTACAACAACCTCACTACGGCTCTCGTTTATTAGGCAACCAATAACAATTTCTATTTTACACTCAAAAAATCAAATTATTGTATTATATATTTTTTAAATAGTCACACTACTATATATTGTAATATGTTATTATTATATATTTAACGACCGGTCTGGCCTAGCCCAGCGGGTAGTGACCCTGACTGCTACGCCGCGGGCTCGGATTTCAATCCCGGTAAGGGCATTTATTTGTGTGATGAACACAGATATTTGTTCCTGAGTCATGGATGTTCTCTATGTATCTAAGTACTTGTATATTATGTATGCCTTTGTCTGAGTACCCACAACACAAGCTTTCTTGAGCTTACCGTGGGACTAAGTCAATCTGTGGAAAAATAATATTTATTTAATGATATTTATGTATATATTTCCGTTTTTCTTTCTATTTTAGTGTCTTATTTAACTGTCGGGTTTAAGAAGCGTATTGTATTGGTAGTCTAATATAATTGAATAATGTATTAGTAGTCAACTAGTCATAATACTCATAATTAATTGAGTAGAGTTAATGTTTTTATGAGGGTAGGGATAACCTTGATTTTTATAATGTTAAATTTTTATCCTTTCATCAATAAAGATTTTTTAAGTAGTCTCTACTGGTTACAGTTTGTTCGCGGTTGGCATGACAACGATTTCGAAATTGGCACGCTTCTACTCATTCGTGAATTATTTTATTTTATTTTCTTACATAATAATCTATACTTTAAAGTTTTAAAAATATATTGTGAGTTGTGAGGTACTTAATTTATGTTAAACAATGTAAAATACATCAAAAAAATCTGAAAAAATAGTCAAGATAAATATTTGTTTCATAATAGCAATCATTCTTATGATTGTTATCCTTATTCATTGCTATATTGTGATTATTTACAAGAATAAACCCACAAACCGGCCAATCTCGCGAGATCTCGAAATTGGCGAGATCTCGCGAGATTAGTTTCATGAATTCCCGAGATCTCGCCTGGGCCCCAATCTCGCCGAGATTGCATTCCCTAGTAAAGTCGTCCTGATCCAATGTTTCATTAAACCTCTTCTTCGTCGGACCCTCATTATTGAAGATCGTAGTCATTTGGTTTTGCAGCTCTTTCTATTTGTCTCCAAGAGTCTCGAATTTTCAATCTCCCTTTTCACCACTGGAGCGCTGATTTTAGAGAAATACCTTCCTCTGAATCACCTGGAAAAATGGAATCAGCTATTATGTTCAGGCTGACAAACCCATTGGGAAAGTTGAAAAGTAGAAAGTTTTACTCAAACTCCCTGTATTTTTAGTATAGTCAGCAACGCTTTAGAGTGATTATGGGGGCTACCTAATGATTCTCCGACGATTTTTTAGCCGATTATTGATTCGCCGACAACGATTCGCCGAATGTCATTTAGCCGAATAATCAAACTATCGCTGTCACTTTTGGTCGAATAACGTTACGCAGAATCTTGGTTCGCATACAGTTCAGTTCGCTTCTGTGCAAATTATCCGAACAACAATTGGACATTTTTCATTTAGCAAAGTAATATTTTCGTTTAGGCCACGTTTAGACGAATAACGTTTCACATTTTATACATGGTTAAAATATTTTCGAATAAAGTGACAATTTTGCTGACTGTAGAAACATAAATTCTTATAGAGTTACATTAAACTAAACTTCTCAACACACTATTGCAAGAAAAATAAGTAATAAGTTAATAACCGTTATACTCGTACGTACCTTCATAACTATTATTCATTACTATATTAACTTTAAGGCTTATTTCCAATTGTGTTACAAGGGAGCAAAATTACATATTTACAGACAGGGCGTAAATTGAATGCTGAGCTTAGTGAGGTGTTTAAAGCTAATACTATCTACGCCCAAGGTGGAAATAATTTTGCTACAATGTTACACATCAACACCTATGAGGAAAGCCTAAAATATGAATAATCGTTGTTGTAAAAAAATTACGCACTTAGTAGACACTTTTTTTTCAAATAATGTATAATGTGAAACCCCTTTGGTTGCGGTAATAATTTACATATGCTGGCAACTAGAAAAGAAACGTGATAATTTCCGAATGGGAAATGTAAACATTTTAAAAGTAAAAATTTGGTGAGTTGAAAACAACAATACATAATTTACTAAAATTGATCCTTAGAATCAGAACATGATGATTAATATAAATAAGTAGTTGAAATAAACGTGAGTTACTCTTAAACTTAAACGTTCTAACAACTAGATTTTTGAATCCGCAGAACAGTTTGTAGGTGTACCCTTGTTTCGCCGACAAACTTTTCATCGAATATCATTTCATCGACAACAAATCATCGAAAGTTTAGTTCGAGTAAAATTGTTTCGAGTAATTTTGTTTCAACTACTATTTATTTGAAATTTTCTTAGTTGTTATAAATACTATTCAACTAATATTTCTTCATCGCTGATTCATTTCAAAGTACTTCAAATAGCAGAACTACAAAACATCGCAATTCATTTATTCGACGTATTTTTACAAAACTTTTTCATTTGTCGTACTACACATTTATAGATGTTTCTATTCTAGGAAACTTCAAATTGTCGATGTTATCGTGACACATCACATAAGTCCATAATTATACTATGAACATTGGCTTAAATCCTATATTAGAGTAGGTTAGGTTAGAACTGCGATGCTAAATACAAAACGATGAACGGCTTCTAAAGTAGGTTTAGGTTAGGTTAGAACTGTGACCACACACAAAAACGACCAGCTTACAGAGTAGGTTTAGGTTAGGTTAGAACTTTAATCACACCGAAACAAACGGCTTACCGAGTAGGTTTAGGTTAGGTTAGAACTGCGACCTACACAAAAACGAATGGCTTTTAAATAAGGTTTAGGTTAGGTTATGACTGTGACCACACACAAAAACAAATAGTTTACAGAGTAGGTTTAGGTTAGGTTCGATCTGTGATTTACACAGAAGCAAACGTATTGCAGAGTAGGTTTAGGTTAGGTTAGAACTGCGACCCTACACATCAAAGAACGGTCTATTCTATACATACATATAGGTTAAGGTTAGGTTAGAACGGTGACCAAACACAAAAACAAACAATTTACAGAGTAGGTTTAGGTTACGTTTTACGTTAGTACTGTGTGTGATCACACAGAAACAAACGGCTTACAGAGTAGGTTTAGGTTAGGTTTGAAACTGCGACCCTACACAACAACGAACCTTTTTTCAAAAGTAGGTTTAGGTTATGTTAGAACTGTGACCAAACAAACAGTTTACAATATGTAGAATTTTAGAAAAAATCATAATTGAAATGATATTATGCGTAATGAATTGTATTTAATGTAAAACAAAATGAAATGAAAAAACACGAAACGAAATACCACGATATAAAGTATACTCGGAATAACTAATCTACGAAATAAAAGTTTACGGTTTGATTTTACTTGTATCGATTGTTCTACGATATGAACTGTCGATGAAATGACGTTATTTGAAACGTTGTCTTTGAAATAATATTCGAACAAGTGTCTGTCGGCGATTCAAGGGTAAACCCAGTTTGTAAGTACGCAAGTTCCAGCCAACTCACCAAAAATAAAAACAAATGATCACTCGACCTATTGTGTTTCGACCAATTTTTTGTCGGCCAATTTTTACAATTACTAAATGATTATTCGACGAAAAGTAAATCGGCGTATCAAATTTCTGCTTATCGACACCGTTTACGAACGAATATTATGCGAAATGAGAATCTCCCAATCGTTATTCGGCCAAAAAAGGCGTCGGCGAATCGTTGTCGGCGTACCGAAAATCGGCGTATTTTATTTCGGAATATCAATCGGGCACCGATTATGGGTGTCAACAGACAGCTCGTCGCAGACGCAGGTGTCGCGGTAATGAGTGCGCGCGCGTCGACACCTCGTCCCCGTTGTGTCAGCGTTATGCTAATCTGTCGCACCCTTTAATAACCGATCACCCGCGAGGATCTGTGGTTACGGTTAGTAGGATCATTTATAAATATAATACATGTGTGAATAATAGAGATTCCTAATTTTTTCTGATCTTTGCTGACGTATAGTACTTTATAACCTATTGCGTACCTAGACGCAAAATTAGTTTAGAACTTTAGATGAACTTAAGGTTGTTTTAGTAATCATTTTGCAATAATGCTCTTCTAGCGAAGCAGTTAAAACCGCACAGTTACCGTCCGCCTCCCAGCACGAAGTGGGCATTGCCGGCCGCCGGCCGGGCCGCGGCGGCGGCGGTCGCTTGGCACCGGCATCGGCACCGATATCCGACGTGAATTTACAGTTTATCAGCGTCGACCTTTTTCCTTCGTTTATTTGCGCGTCCCCGATCCGCCAGATTACTCACCCGCCGAGTATTTTAATGAAATCCCCCTTCCCCCCTCCCACTACACCCCCCGACCACCGTCTCGCGCCTTCCGAGGACCAATTCTTAGCACATTTTTGCGATTTCGCTTAATTAGTGATGTTTCTCACGGGCTGAGTCTGTGTGACGCTGATGTGGGTCACATACCATATACAACTGTCAATAAATTACCTCCTGCTTTTATTTTCTAAGCAAATGCAATGTTTTAAAAGGGGTTTCATTCAATTAAGTAAATAGGTATATCTTTTGTGTCTTCTGTTACAAGTTTGTTATAGGAGGCAAGTTCATTATAGGTATTGATAAGTTTGCCTACGAGCGATTATTCGTGACTTGCGTAAATATGAGCTTCACATCGTTAGCTTTAGAATATTAAAGGATCATCCTTTAGCTTTTTGTTGACACACATAGGCTAGGATGCCCGAGATTTTACAAATAATGTAGCTCAGGTCTTGAAATAGACTAGACATGGGTGTAGCAGCGAGTGTGACGTCACGCGGGGCTGCGCCGGCGCCGCGGTATTTTAATGAGCCGCGAGGACGAGCCCCTCCCCCGCCCCCCGCTCCCCGCACCGGACACAGCCCTCACACCGGCGAGGTGCCCGCGTACTGCTACTTTTGTTTTAAACAGCTTTTTTGTTAAACAAATGAAACTATAAATCGGATCAGGTGCTATTGGGATCTCCATTTCCAACACAACTAACTCGTTAATTAAAAACTCCATTTATTTCACTATTAAGTTCAACTTGGACCACTTGGAATGAATGCAATTGTTTGACTTGGTGATAGATCGCATTACGAGTAGACAGGTACCATACCATAACTATAAGTGCCATTTTAGGGATTTCCACATTGGCCTATGAGAATTCCATCCCCTCATTAGATTAGAACTGCATTTGGATATAATTGGGACGGAGTTGAAAGTATGGTATGGCAATGAATGCTCATCAGTACAATATTTAGTTGGTTAGACCATCTTGAGCGAATAACCGAAGACCGGAATGTAAGCAGCCCACGTGGGGCGCGGGCGCGGGCGCGGGCGCGGGCGCAGGCGCAGGCGCCCAGCGAGCACTAGCGACGAACATAGCCCAGGCACGACAGGGCGGAGACGGATCTAACGTATTTCAGAAGTAATACAGGTACTGCATGACGTGCCGACGGAAAGTTTACAAAATTCTGAAATTTTCTCATAGGAAAACTTCGAAAACTTTCCATACTTTGTATGGACAATTGTATGGATGGAAACTTTCCATTTCATAAATTTAAATTCCCTTTATTTTTCGTGAAAGTTTCGTGGAATTTTTAACAAATTTAAGATTTTTTTTGGAAAGTTTCCGCAACTTGCACATCACAAACTGCAGGTAAGAGGAATGTTGCTCTCTTATGCCATTTCGGGTAAGTAAGTACCGCTAAGCCAACGGAGTATGCAAGTATCGAAATTATAAACTTCTGAGAAAAGAAACAAGACAATGGATTAAAAATAAACATTCAACCGAATTGAATTTATTATTTCTTCTAACATTTGGAGTCGTTTAATTAAAATATCTGAGCGTCCCCGTCCCGCGTCCTGAACAATAACATTTTTGATGGTATTTTTTGTCATTAGAATAAAATAGCTGTGATAGCTATAAAGGTTTAAATAGGTAGTCAAAGTTTCCTTACTTTGATTTTATTCTAATTATTTTGATTACCCTTCAATAAATTGCTGTTTTACTGTAAGTATTATTTTTTTATTTTCTTCTATCGAGTTTCGTAATAAGCTATGCGCTTGTTTACTACCACCGTGATAGGTTGACAAAAAAAAAAAAAAAAAATTAATCTGTTTATTTCTAAGAAACGTACATGCATATATAATATACTTAACTGCTAATCTTAAATTGAAAAGATTATTTGAGTTAAGGAGTCTAGTTACATATGAATTGTTATTTATTTTATTTATACATAATTAAGTTTTTTCGTTTTTAATAAGTGTTTTTTCAGTATATAACGAGCTTGGCTACAGGTTCGACTTTCTAATGAGTCTATCAATTCCTTTGGGAATCTATTCAGTATCCGCGGTAATGTGCATTTCCATACTCTTCGCCCGTACTCATTGTTAGTTTTTTCGATCTCGTATGTTGGAATGTTATCTAAGTTACGAAGCCGCAAAGGTCGTGTTTTTTTCCGTAAGTATTTTATGTTCTTGTAGTATTGAGTTATAATAGCTAAATCTATCTTTTCAAAAACAGTTAACACCCCGCAGTAACTGAATAGATTCTCATAGTTACATTTATGTTTATATTTAATTTTTGTAGGTACAATAGTCTTAAGGATACGTAATTGACAACGTTTCAAAATTTTCAATGTCCCTAAATCGAAAACCATTTCGAGATATACGCTTGTAGATCACATAAATATTTTTTTAAATTTTTTTCCGTATTTTTAGTATAAAAAATCATAAAAATAGCTTAAAGGGGAAGTGACGTCAAATAGCTGATTTAGAGCTGCCACTATAACAAAAATATCTCCCAGTTGGTATTTCACTTGAGTTTGACAGTGACAAAGCAAAGCTCTTCGTAGCAAAGATATTAAAAATTTTATGGCTTAGTCTATGGTTCGTAGTCATTCACTATTGGTTGACAGTGACACTTGAGTCACTTGACAGTCAGACATACCGAACTGTTTGAGCTGACTGTTAAAACTTTTTTTTTAGAAATGATTTTGTCGTTTTCTTAGGTGTATGAAACAACACATGTGACGTCACGAAGCTGTTGTCTTGACGTTTGTAACTTACGCTCTTTCTGCTCGAAGTAGTAATAAGAAGGGATTTTCTCATTAAAATAGCAGTTTTTGGAAAAATAAAAAAATACGTGTATCTTTTAGTATTGAGTTCTTTCAAACCAAACAATAAAAAGATGTACTCAAAAATATGAAATGTTGTCAATTGTAGGTTATATATATCGTTTAGGTAGGTTTTGTATGACCTACCATAGCTAGCCAGGCCATAACTTATGACAGAATCCGCCATAGACATGTATAGTAGTCTTAATGTATTAAAAGGGACTTTGTTTTTTAGAATACATAGCTTAGATAATATGGCCCTAAGTTTATTACATACTCGGTGGATGTGTGGGCCCCAATTAAAATTATGGTCTATAACTAGCCCGAGGTAAGTATGTTCTTTTACAATATCTAGGTGACTACATTTACAATGAGTGCTAGGCATGTGTAGACATTTGTGCTCGTGGGCCACGATCTTTGGTGTGAAGTAGTTTTTTTTGTATGGAGAGTGAATGTGCATCATTTTGGTTTTGGCGTAGTTGAGTGTCAGACCTAGGTCGTGAGCCCATTTGCACAATATATCAAAATCAAGCTGCATCATGTTTTGTGCAGTTTCCAAGTTCTCATGAGCTGTAATTAAACATGTGTCATCTGCAAACTGGTATACCGAACCATGCCGGAAGATTTTACACATATCGTTTACATATAGCAAGTATTCCGTTGGAGATAAAATCGAACCTTGGGCGGTGCCGCATAAGGTCGGAATTAGGTCACTCTGTTCGCCCGCTATGGTTACGGCGTTGTGTCTATTAGCATGATAGTTTTTGATAAGTTCCAGCATGGGTCCCTGTATCCCATTTTGTTCTAGTTTTTTGTATAGCTTAGTGCAACGCGCCCCGCCTCCACCGACGCGACGTGACAGCAGCCGCCGTCACGGGCGTCACCGTGTCGTCACGACACGCCGTTCGCCGCCGACACCGGCGCCGGCGCGTCCGTCACGGTCACGGCGCGACCGCGACCGCGACGGCGCGACCGCGACCGCGACGGCGCGACCGCGACCGCGACGGCGCGAACATCGCTCACCTACGAAACCAGACCCTCACTCACTACACTTGTTCTATTTGTACCATCGACACATTCCCTCACTCATAATAAACCTTATCGTTTAAATCATAAGATATAGTATCGGACAGTAGGTGCCGCGCCGCGCCGTGCGAGCTTGGACCTCCGGAATTCTGCTTTTATTAGGTTTCACACGACTTTATTGCCCGCTTACTGCTAAAATAACAAGGGCCCTTATTCAAAACCTGGGAAACTGTTATGGGTATGGTTTTTGGCACAATAAAGACATCAATATCAAATAAATTGAATAATAATCCACGTCCATGAGTAAGAGGCCATAAACGAACATTACTCATTCCCGCGAATATATAATATTTAATTGATCAGTCACTACAACCATTGAAAATGAAAATGAAATGAAATGAAATGAAAATGAAATGAAAATGAAAATGAAATATTTATTTTTCAAGTAGGCATATTACAATGCGCATATGAACGTCAAATAAAGCTACAGCAAGTTCAAATAAGAACACTCCCGACTAACTCAGCTTTCAAACAAAAAAAAACTAAATCTAAATCGGTTCATCCGTTCGGGAGCTGCGAAGTCACAGACAGACACACACACAGACAGACAGACAGACAGACAGACAAACAGACAGACACGTCAAATGGATAACACCCCGTTGTTTTTGCGTCGGGGGTTAATAAAACTATACTTAATAATATTCAAGCTTATCAGCACTCATAGAAAAGACATCAACGCATGCGGAATACTTAAACACATCGGTTGCATCGGTTTCGCATAGTTGCACACCTACTACTTATGCTCTCATTTTAAAACTATCATGTATTGGATTGAAATTAATCTTTGCCCGACTATACATTCTTGGCAGAAGCAGCGCGTACATTATTCCTGTATATATGTGTCGCACCACAATATACTTGACATGGCACTACTAGTAGTACTAGTATAGGAACGAAACGAACGCTAAGCGTGATCTGACCGTAAGCTGTTTTTATTCCACCGCGTGTTTGAAACAAAATGGCTATGAAATGATTAGATGGGAATTATAATTGGGAGGGAGTCGGGAGCGTCGTATACCTATATTACAGCTAGTAAATTACACCGGCGCGGGCGGCGGCGGGGGCGGGGGCGGGGGCGGGAGCGGCGGAAAGAACAAAAGCTCACTCATTCACTACTCTTCACAAATTGCTACCGAGAATAAATATACCGACCAGTATACGGCTCACCTTCGAGACTCATGAAATGTATGGGTTGCAATACATTCCACGACTCTTCTGTTCCCCAACAGACTACACCCTACAGTTTTCTTGTCTCTGCCCGTCACCGGCGCGGCGTGGATATGTTGATGAATGATGGTAATTGTTCAGAACAATCGTATTTTTCATAATTTAATTTAACTATCTATAAAACACCGAAATCAAATACTAAACTGAATCTAACTCGATTCAGCGATGAAAGCTTGAAAATAGACAGGCACGTAGACATACAGACTTACTTCCAAATTAAACTAAGGCTCTGTTAGCTATAGATCTTGTAAAGGGTGCCCGATTGATATTCCGAAATAAAATACGCCGATTTTCGGTACGCCGACAACGATTCGCCGACGTCTGTTTTGGCCGAATAACGATTGGAAGATTCTCATTTCGCATAATATTCGTTCGTAAACGAAGTCAGTAGGCAGAAATTTGATACACCGATTTACTTTTCGACGAACAATCATTTAGTAATTGTAAAAATTGGCCGACACAAAATTGGTCGAAACACAATAGGTCGAGTGATCATTTGGTATTTTTTTTTGGTGAGTTGGCTGGAGCCTGGAACTTGCGTACAAAGTGTTCTGCGGATTCAAAAATCTAGTTGTTAGGTCGTTTGTAAGAGTAATTCACATTTATTTCATTATTTATATTAATCATCATGTTCTGATTAGGGTTTCTGCTCGAGAGTCTCGATACTCGAGACAACTCAAGAATTTCGGCTCCATTCGAGACGAGAAAAAAATGACAGGTACTCGAGACTCTCGAGTCTCATCTCTTATATTCATAAAGTACGAACTGAAGAGAAATGCAACTTTTTACCTTCTGCCCGGTCTCATCGCGAGGCGGTGGGGACGATGTCGAACGGGGGCCATAAATTATAACGAGATAAAGCGATCTAACCTCTCGTTCCAACGCTTTTGAGCTAGCAGCGACTGGCAGCGACTTTTGAGCTAGTTTTGACAGCCTCGTGTTATTTAAAAGCACTTCGTCATTACGAAAAAGTCAACGCGTTCATGTATCTTGATATATGGTTATGGTTATGGTTATGGGCTCCGGTTTCCGCACTTAGCCTCAAAGATAGAGGCCATTGTGCGTGCTGTATTTGCCAGCTAGGGGTCTAGCCAGCCTAACTCCGCCCAGAAGCGCAGGATCCTCCTGGTGTCTCCACAGGCTTCTCGGAGTGACCTCGTCGTTTTGAGGATTTGAGCCCGTTGTGTGTTCACTCCCTCGCACTCCAGGATGACGTGGGCGACCGTTTCTTCGGCCGACAGGCATCCTCGGCATAGAGGGCTGTCGGTCTTACCTATAACATGTAAATGTTTGTTAAGTGGGCAGTGTCCAGTAATGTTGCCTACGATTATTCGTAGCGATGCTCTATTCAGAGTTAGTAGGCGCTTTGTTAAGCGCGCATCCGGGTGTGGCACTACTTCCCGGGAATGTCTACAGGTACTGGTGTTTGCCCATTGCTCAGCGTGTTGTGTTCTGGTTTTTTGACGCATCCATGACCTGAGTTGACCAAACGGTAAGGGAAGCATCGGGATTGGCCCAGTCGCTTTCTGGTCCGAACCTTTTCTGGCCAGCTCGTCTGCTGCGTCGTTCCCTAGAGAGCCGCTGTGCCCCTTTATCCATTGTAGCGTGACTAGGTTGTTTGACCCTATCACCTCCAATGCTCGGTGGCACTCTAGTATGAGCCCGGACTGAATGGTCTTGCTATCTAGGGCTCGCAGTACTGCAGCGCTGTCAGACACGATGCGTATCTCTTGGTTTGTGATACGCCGCTTAGCTACTGCGTTGGCAGCCTGTATAATGGCGAAGCATTCACATTGGTAGATGGAGCTATACTCGCCTAAGGCTGTTGAGATATGCGTGTTTATTTCGGGAGAATACACGCCCGCACCCGACCCTGTCTTGGTTTTAGAACCGTCGGTGTATATGCGTAGTTCGTGTATTCTCGACCAATCGTTTTCCTCCTCAACAAGTTGTATGTTGTATTTTCTGTTGAAGATGTATACTTTGGGTACCCTGTCGTTAGGAGCCATCATTAGTGGTTGGTATTCAATGGCGTTCCTAAGGATCATGGTGTGAGCCCCGTTCGATGCACCCCAGAGGTTGAGTGATTTAAGCCTCACCGCCGCGGAGGCCGCCTCTTGCTGTATGAATAGGTCCAAGGGCGGTAGTCCTAAAAGGACCTCCAGGGCCTCTGAGGGTGTAGTTCGCATGCAGCCCGTGGTAGCAATGCTTGCTAACCTTTGGAAACGCTGCAGTTTATTCCTCGCTGTGGTGAGTTTGGTTCTAGGCCACCAAACCACAGCGCCGTATGCAATAATAGGCCGTATCACTGCAGTAGCATGTATCTTGATATGGTCATTGATAAAAGAGTGCCATGGCTAACTTCGACAAGATTTTAAAGAACAGAGGAATCCGACGTCAAAATAAAGTGCGATTAGTTCGATCTCTTGTCTTCTCCATAATCTCGATATTTATGTATGGTGCCGAAACTTGGACCCTGAAAAGCTTTGACGTGGCTAAGATTGACGCTTTTGAGATGTGGTGCTGGCGAAGACTGCTACGAGTATAGCTTGAAAAGCTAGAAGAACTAACATCTCTATTTTGCAAGAACTGAATATCACCACACGGCTCTCCAAAATATGCCAAGAGCGACCCTCAGATTTTTCGGACACATTATGAGAGCACCAATGCATAATACGGCGAACATTCAATCAGTCAATTAATGGTAAACATTCTTGGGGTGGGGCTCGTAAGAGATGGTCTAACTGTGTGAAGAAATCGTGTGGCGGCAGCGTATACTGTGCAGTCCACATTGCTTATGACCGCGTTCAATGGAGACACGCTACTTGTGGTCGCGATCCTCAGCAATGAGGAAACGAGGAAGAAGAAGTTATTTTAAACGTTTAATTTCAATGACATTATGATGTAATACATGACATTTTAATTTACTTAACCCGTTCACAGGCGGGAAAGTTAAAGGATTAGGTGTTATTTTCAAGACTATAATTGTAGTTTTCTTGTTAAAAATTGTTTTATGATTATTTCAAAGATTTTTATTGCTGTTACGCATTTTTTATCATAGTGTGGTGCAATAAAAACTACTAATCATATTGTTGTTTATTATTTTACCAAAATTTTAGCATTAAAAAAAAAAACTCGAGACTTCAAATAGGTCGAGAAATCAGAAACCCTAGTTCTGATTCTAAGGATTAATTTTAGTAAATTATGTTTTGTTGTTTTCAACTCACCAAATTTTTCACCGAACATAATGTTGTTGCCAGTATATGTAAATTATTAACGCAACGAAAAAAATTTCACATTATACATTGTTCAAGACACCCCCCCCCCCCCCCCCCACTTTCCTCCCGTGGGTGTCGTAGAAGTCGACTGTGGGGTATGGGTTAAATTGTGGCACTGTCACTATGCAATGTCACAATCTGGATTTCTTTTAACCCTTTTTTGCCAAGAGTGGCACTGAAACTTAAGAGTTGTTCATGTGCTCTACCTACCCCTTTATGGGCTACAGGCGTGATTATATGTATGTATGTATGTAAGAAAAAAAATGTCTATAAGTGCGTAATTTGTTTACAACAGCGATAAGTCATTCATTCGAAAATATTTTAACAATGTATAAAATGTGAAACGTTATTCGACTAAACGTGGCCTAAACGAAAATATTACTTTGCTGAATGTAAAATGTCCAATAATAGTTCGGATAATTTGCACAGAAGCGAACAGAACTGTATGCGAATCAAGATTCTACGTAACGTTTTTCGACCAAAAGTGACAGCGATAGTTTGATTATTCGGCTAAATGGCATTCGGCGAATCATTGTCGGCGAATCAATAATCGGCTAAAAAATTGTCGGAGAATCATTAGGTAGCCCTTGTAAAGCCCTAGCTAAATCTTTGCCTATTTACCTAGTAACAATTCAATTCAATTCAATGTATTTATTTCATATTTTTTAAAAAGAAAAGAAATAGTACATTACATCAGAGGCCGGGAAAATGAGGATTTCCGGCCAAGTGGGTATATACGGCCGAGCGAGCGTGCGAGCGAGGCCGGATAGGGATACGAGGCCGGGAATCCGTTTTCACGCCGAGGCATGTATAGTGCTTTTCTCAAACATACAATGAAATAAAAAAAAATGCTCTAAAGGACAATATTTTATAAAAAAAGTTACTTTGCAGGCCTAGGCCTGAAAAATAATATGAAATCCCTTTACAGTCCTCTCGAGTTGTTGCGCCCAAAAAGCGATACTTCCCAGCCCATTTTAAGGAACGTAAAGACAATATTTCATTGCATGTTTGAGAAAATAAGTATAAAATCTCTCGACAACTGGTTGGGGCATGGACGGCAAGGTACTGCAGAGGAGAGCATCCAGATATCCTGATTGTTGGTTGGACCAAGCAGTGTTTTCATTTCAAGTGCTACATCAGGTTTGCATGTTTATTGTTAAGATTTTACAAAGTTAAAATGTACAGAATCTAGATGTATTTCCGGCCAACCTGAATCAAAGACCTCTGTTTGTACTCGGTCGATAAGTCTGTGTGTCCGAGTGTAGAGCCGTGATAGAGCGGTGCGGTGCGGTGCCGGTGGGTAGAGCGCTGTTGTTGTTGTTGTTGGTCCGCACCGCACCCGCACCCGCACGCTGCCCCCGGAGGCCGGAATGCGCCGCGGCCGCGGTACGGGTACGACGCCTCGTTCCGGGAAAACCTTTAAACTTTAATTAAAATGCTTCTCGGCTTTATTATTTAGATAATTGCCTCGCTGCTCTACTGTGCGCCGGTCCGAGAGCCCGACGACCACCATATTTTATATTTTATTTACTTTTTGTAATCGTGGATTATCAAAAATGTATTATGGCGCTTACGCTGGCAAATAAGATCAGATTTAAATTAAAACAAATTATATGTAGGAGAAACGAAAGACTGCAATGTATGCAATAATAACTGTATAAAAAAATAATGTATAAAAAAAGTGGGCCCAATGTATGTTGTGCCACTATTAATAGGGTACCAGTAGTACAGTCGCCATCAGATATATAAGAGCGCCCGAGGTACTCAAAAATATCTGAACACGCCTCTATTGCCTAGGCGTTAGAGGCGTGTTCAGATATTTTTGAGTACCTCGGGCGCTCTTATATATCTGATGGCGACTGTACTGGTCCAATATCGCGTTTATAAGAGACAGAGCGATCCAATTTAGATACTTAGGTACGGGTATGTTGATCGTGACCATGAAAGAGAATGTCGAGCAGTTGGCGCAACTGTACTTGATTCGCGATGAGTGTCCGACGTGATGGCATCGTCGTGCGAAGTGTCGCCGCCATCGCCATCG
The DNA here is from genome assembly GCF_023078275.1 of Leguminivora glycinivorella. Classification (NCBI taxonomy): domain Eukaryota; kingdom Metazoa; phylum Arthropoda; class Insecta; order Lepidoptera; family Tortricidae; genus Leguminivora; species Leguminivora glycinivorella. The sequence continues at coordinate 23,138,498 of NC_062983.1, read as the reverse complement.
CCATGACGTTCGCGGAGACCGCTAGCCACGTGTCACGTGCCACGTGTCACGTCACGTCACGCGTGTCGCTCACGTCTCTCGAGCCGCGTCCCACGTGCACGTGCCCGCTCTATTGGCTGGAACTGATATAAGTGGTGACGATTTACAGTACTACGAAATCGTTCGATGACGTCGTATAATTTTAACTTAAAATATACTGTTCTGTCATAAATCAAGCTTACTTGTTCGCAGGTGGCGGGTCGTTTGGACCCTCGTGTGCAAGTGATAAATAATTATAACAAAAGCTTTTCAGTGAAAGGTAAACGTCGAGAGGAAATTGGAGTAATACCAAAGGTCAGATGGTTGCAGACGTACTACAAAGTAGTAATGCAAAAGTAGTTAACTTTACGTACACTGGGTACTAATGAAGTAGACCTTATCATTCACATTTGTCTATGCCGATTCTTGACATTAGTTGCCAAGCAGAGTAAGCCGACTCTAGGCTCCGACGAGTCATACTCGTCATGGCATAAAGTCTGATGTCTACAGATAGCTCCAAATTATAAGTAGTACGATTATTATAATAACAGCTGTTAATATAATGTAAGGATTAAACGTTAGTGTAAATGCTTGCCCATGGAGCGGCGCGGCGGCAGCACGCGATGCGTGAGATTACTCCCTGATCCGTGAAATCGCCCCCCCCTCCCCCTCCCTCCCCGTCACCTCCCCCCTCCGGCCACATGCGCCAGCGCATTGTGCCCTCAGAAGCCTTACACTTGAGCAATCAAATCATAATCACACATAAATATTAAATATACACATGTCAATAGTCGGTAAACACGCGGCGCGCGGCGTGTCTTGTACTTACGGATTTAAAATTATGTGAAGAATAGGGAATGTTTTGTTTGTTTGTGATATAAATAATTTGATGTTTTTCAATAGTACGGGTAGTGTAGTGTTTTATCTAACCGATATGTATCTGTTTATTGCAGATCGCATTTCATAATTTTTACTTTTAAAAATTTAATCGTGCCTTAAATACAATAAGCATGTTATGGGAGGCATAGAATCAATCCGTTTTGCACATGAGTATGATGAACTGTTTGAATAACCAAAGCTTGGAAGCAGAGCGGCGCGCGCGCAGCCGCAGCGCTAATTGTAGTAAACTCTGCCATCGAAGCCCGCGCTGGTAATTGAGACGGCACCGCGACGGCGGCGGCGGCGACCAACTAACTTGTCAACAAGTTTACACAGCGACTAAGTTGCTGCTCTTCCATTTTTCTCGGTGGAACCAAATACCTACCGTTAATCGTACAAAGCGACCTCATGTTTACATGTTTTTTTTGACGTCAGCCGAAATTATGGCTATACAAATAAAGTAGGTATTGCAGGTATGATAATTTTTTTAGCGAAACTCACTTAAAAAATGTTTTAGAAATTATAATACTGTCATACCATGAGGCTAAATCTAATAATTCTCGAACGCATTTCGGTCACACGGTGCGGTGGCCGGCAACATGTTTAGGCGAATGATAGATGACATCATTTTTGGCATGAATTAATTCGTTTGAACTGTTCTTGTCCCATGTTAATTTATAGCCTAGTGAATGACTCGTATGTAGTGTTTGTGGAGTGTTTCTTTAGGTGTAACGTTTGTATTTGGTTGGTGTGACCTCTGACCGGCGTAGCGAGAGCGAGTGACCGCGTGTAGCGACGGCAGCGCCGCGGCGGCAATACGCCTAATTAATGGACTTGTTAGCCGATTCCGTGTTCCCATATTTATTCCGCCCAATCACCATAAGCCCGGGCCTCTAAATCTCCCACCAATATTTATATCATCACGAACGCACGGAACGAATGTTATTAATGAATTATTTCTCTAAATATTTGTTAACTCCGGTGTTGAATAAACTATCGTGTAGCCTGTCATGCTAATTATAATTTCTAATAGTAAGAATGTTATTTATCGCCGCACCCGTTAGGATGGAGAGGATTTTATGCTCTGATCAGAGCTATCGAGCCCAGTGTTGCCAGATTATAATTCTGTAAATCTGTAGGCTGCGGCCAAAATATCCGTAGAATTCCGTAGATTGCAATTTAAAAAATCCGTAGTTCTACAGACTTTTCTTTTAAGTTTTTATGGCCGATTCCGTCTCTAGAAAAAGCGGAAAATTAAAATAAAATAGGATAATTAAAAGACACGAAGAATTAAAATTTCGCGCCTTTTTACTGTGACACACCTCTGTTTGACAGACTATATTGAAGCATAAATAATGAGTAATGAAAAGTAGAAGTGTATGTAGCACTTCTACTTTTTCGCCATATTATTACAGTGCGTACCTACACTATTGGTACGCTTCAATTCCGTTCCCTTTTACTACATTAGTGTAGCCTTAGAAAGTTACATCTTGTACAGCGTGAGCGGCGTGTAACGAAACGCAAAAGTATAAATAGTCGCTATAGTCAGAATTGAGTCCGAAGCACATCCGAAGCGTGACAGACGGGAATCACGTTTCGTTATTAGCAATAACTCACAATATCTTTATTGCTTACATGTATAATTTAGTAAAAAATTGTGTTTATTGGAATTCCGTAGAAATTTCAAAAAAATCCGTAGGTCTGTGTTGAAGCCCCGAAATCCGTAGATCTACAGACTTTTCCGTAGATCTGGCTACGCTGATCGAGCCTCTAAGAATGGCTAACGCGTACGTAGTACATATGCTAAATTTATAATACTATATCTTTAATAGTTTCTGCCTAAATATTTTAGTAGAATGATAATGACGGTTAATAAAAACCATGTACTCTTCGGGTCTAAGACTTTATACGTGCCAAATTTCATATTATTCAACTCAGTGGCATAAATGTGAAGAACTATCAAAAATGTTGTATTGGATCGCTAATAGAGATCGAGACGGTCGCATTTACTAAACGTTAAGAAAATTGTATTAAGCAGGACACACTTTTACGAAGGTATTAATTTAGCACCAGCAGAGTGGAGCCGGCCGCGGCCGCGCGGGTCAGCGCCTCAGCTCAGCGGCGAGCGATGATCGTTGACACGTTGCTAATTGATCGCACTGCGTCTCTCGCCAACATATGTACTTCTACACGCGAGTACCTAGTTACCACACCAGTTCATGTCTGATCCTTGAACGCAAACAGTCATTATCCATTTGAGTTCCAAATTACAGTAGGTTCGCCTAAAATAACTTTTCGGGAACTGTTTGGGAATAGAGCAGAGCATTGCGCTGGCGCCGAATTAAGTGCGATTAATCCGCGGTAGAGGAGTGGGAGGGGGGGGTCGTGGGAACCGCGCGTGTCACCCTACACCACAGTAATTGCTGATTGAGACGATGACTCGCCGCGACACGTACTCGCTCGGTTCGCATCCACCCGAGCCGAGCAAAGTGTGTCAGAATAGTCTGCGCCGGCGCAGTTCCCAGCCGCGCAGGAAGCCATTAAGCACTGATTGGCTCGCAGTCGGTGATACACTAAACATGTCATTCGCGGGGCACGCACACATGCACGTCCGCGCCGCACATGTCACTTCACGCACACACGCGCACGCTCCGCCGGGGGCTTCTATAACTGATGGCGGAAATTGGATTTGTAATTTAAATGACTCGATTTGATTCAGATCCATGTTTTGTAAGTTGTAGTTGGCGATTGATGACGGGAAAGGACCTACTAGACTAGTAAGTAGTCGGAGTAAGGGACTTGCCTGACAGACTGCTGAGCTGTCAATATAATTATATTAGGTCTACATGTTGCTTGTTTCTCATTTACTCAAACAATATGTCTGTATAGGTAATAGTGTAACTCACATATGAGAGTACCCACCTCTCAAACACCAGGTGTAGGTAGCTTATTAGTCGCCGCGGGGGGTGACATCGAAGAACAAGATTTCATTTTGAACGGTTTGCTTGCGGTTTCAGTTCGTCCGCGTTTGTATCTTGAATTCTGTAAGACAAACAAAATTTCCTTTTAAATTCCAGAACTTGCAATTTGGACATTAAATTAGTAGGTACCAGTGGCGTAGCGTCGATACAACTCGATTCCCAACGGGTTCCCTAAAATTCTGCAGTATCTGATGTAGAAGTCCATACAAAACAGATCAAAACCGGCCTTACCTACAAAAATTTTCACGCGTCGCCACTGGTAGGTACTTTAGATTCATACCGTATAGGGGGTTAGCTGGTAAATATTCCGTTTTGCTTATATGCCTATACTAAACAGGCTGTCCGCTGCCGGCACTCGTGGGACTAATAATCATATACTTTCGAGTATTACGCATCGTCTTGCTATTTGGCGTTGTTTTCTACACAATTATTTTACAGCGTCGAATCATACTTTAATTACTATTTCAGTGACATTTCTGTGATATGACAGTAAGTGACAAGCATGTGTCAATTATGAGTGATTTTGACATGACTTAACCCATAGACCAGGGAGAATAGAGGTAAGGAGGAAAATCTGTCGAAGTAGAATTAGAACAACAGTCGCCAAAATGACCTGCTGAGACCTTTTAATTGCAGTTACAAATCTCTCCGCTTGGAGCGCATGTCTCGCTCAATGGACAGCGACGTGACATGACATTAGACGTTCTGTTCTCTAGGCTGATTTCGTCGTACTGAACAAGTCAAAGCGTAGTCCTACGGTAGTGCGCTGGCTTCGTATGCACATGATCTCAGGTTCGATCTGACAGCGATCTTTTTGTTTCTTGTTTTTTTTTTAATATTTTAATTTTCTTTTTGTGTATTTTGATTGTTTAGTTATTGTTTTATTTATACATATGTCAACTTAAAGCCCTTTTACATCCCATACAACCATTTCGGTCGCAAAATCTTCAAATCAGTAACTAACTGTCAAATGTGACATAACGCGTGGTAATGTCGTGCAAACAATGCGACCGTATTGATACAATAACAAAATGTAGTCGGCGTGTGCACTTGTTACGGTAACAAAATGTGTACGAATCTGTGGCTGTCAATGTCACTGTCAGAACGATTTTTAACGACACTTTATTAGTCGACGTATGCACACATAACGGTAACAACATGTTGACGAATTTGTGGCTGTCATTGTCACTGCCAGAACGGCTTCTGACAGTGACATTGACAGAATTTGTACACACATGTGTAGGTCTGATTACCGAACTAAACCACTGTATCCGCAAATGACAATCTGAAATACGAAGGTTTCTCAAACTGTCTTGTGAAGTTGTGGACTGGTTGCTTTGAATCATTTAAATATGAGCGAATTAAATAATAATAAACAACGACGACCATTTAAGCACTCTTCGACATTTTACAGAAATGTGGGAAAGTTAAGAAAAGTACAGAACGATAATACAAATAGATAATCACTTTATAGTTACTTAATGTATTATTAGATATATAATTTTTAATTCTTATTGATAAAAAAGATGTGTAGTATTGCTTTACACAATAAAAGTAGGTATCAAATGAAATAGAGTATTTACTGTGATATTAATAGATGTCTTGTGAAGTGCATACTAGAGTAAATTCCTATACATAACGTAGTTAGTATTATTCTAACCTTCATTATTTTTAGGCAGAAATGGCACAGAAGTTCAGATCGCTGAAATTAATGTTGATAGTAATATCATATATGTCATATACTTAGAAATTTCGACCCTTGCTTTCGTGGACCGATAACCGAGTGGTTCTGGCATTCGCCCGGTAAGCGGAGTACGCTGGTTCGATTCCAGTTCGGAGCACTGGAGGCTTTGGTCATTTTTTCTTTGTATATGACATTTATTTAATGTTTAGAACATAATAGTAGTGTTACTACTTAAAATAACAAGTTAAAATATTTTCTATGAAAGTAATTTAATTTGTTCTTAGGGATAGTAATATTAATGAAAATCGACTTATATTATATTGTTATGAATGCTGGTAGTTACTACTTAGTATTTGTGACGCAGTTTTTCATAAATGTATTGGGTTCTTCTGTTGCGCAATAATAGTTTTTTTAATACAGTTGCTCAAAAAGTGCCCGTTTTTTGGCTGTTTAGCATGCGAGAAGTTGTATTTTACGAACTAGTGCGTAAAAAGTATATACGTTCCATTTTACGACTACTTACCGAGCTGTTTTCATATTAGTCTAGTTTACTAAGACAGAATAAAACTATAAACATACTATTAAGTGATTAATATTTAAAACGTTAATATTTCATATGTAATTGTTTACTTTTAGTCATACTAAACATAATTTATAAAATGGTTTAAGCTAGGAACATACTACGCGGACGTCCGTCGTAAATCGACCGCGACCGCGACCGATCAGTGTGCACGGAACAAAACATCCAGCGAGCCAGATTTCGATCGGACGTCCATGCGCTCAAGGCCACGTCCACGTCCGTCGACCGATAGTTTGCACGGTTATGTGTATTTCCATTGTCCAGATTCCCGTCCGCGGTCGATTCACGACGGACGTCCGCGTAGTGTGTTCCTAGCTTTATACATTGAAAAATCGGTCATAATGAGTCGTGTAAACAGAACATGATTGGAACGAAACGCGTCTTCTACTGTCAAAGTAGAGGCGTCTACCATGTTTTAACTTAATGCACGTTCAAAAAACCTCAATATGTTACGCGATTTGTCATAATTATTTTACGTTATTTGCAATACGTCGGGGCATAAATGGATCGATTAAATTAAAATGTAGTTGTACATTAAACAATCGTCCCAAATCGTAAATGTTTATGTTTTTATGGCACCCAATGAAATAAATTATGTTAGATGAATAGCAAACTCGAAAATATGCACGCAAGTTTAAAAGCTTCAAAAATACGCCTTTGAATTGTCAAATAATCCGTCAATGTCCATGGGAAAATTGATAGTTCGGATTGTTTTATTTCGTTGTAAGTAAGTAGTAGTGTTTTTTAGGGTTCCGTAGCCAAAATGGCAAAAACGGAACCCTTATAGTTTCGTCATGTCCGTCTGTCCGTCTGTCCGTCTGTCCGTCTGTCCGTCTGTCACAGCCGATTTACTCGGAAACTATAAGTACTACAGTGATGAAATTTGATGGGAATATGTGTTGTATGAACCGCTACAAAATTATGACACTAAATAGTAAAAAAAAGGAATTGGGGGTGGGGCCCCCATACATGTAACTGAGGGATGAAAATTTTTTTTTCGATGTACATACCCGTGTGGGGTATCAATGGAAAGGTCTTTTAAAATGATATAAAGTTTTCTAAAAAACATTTTTCTTAAAGTGAACGGTTTTTGAGATATCAGCTCTCAAAGTCGTAAAAAGTACGTCCCCCCCCCTCTATTTTTATAACTACGGGGTATAAAATTCTAAAAAAAATAGAGGTGATGCATGCTAATTAACTCTTTCAACGATTTTTGGTTTGATCAAAGTATCTCTTATAGTTTTTGAGATAGGTTGATTTAACTGTAATTTTTATTTGCTGCTACGGAACCCTTTGTGCGCGAGCCCGACTCGCACTTGGCCGGTTTTCGCAACTGTAATTGGCCATGGTAATTAGCCCACATTATATTACAAATGCAAACAACATTTATCTTTAACAAATTCTTACGCCATTACATTTTAATGTCAAATGTTTTTATTTCTTTTTTACTTTGACATCACTGACAGTCGCCATTTGAAAAGAATGAAATGAACGAATGATTTTGGGAAAGTAGTCGCCAAACAGTAACAATGTGTGCACGCGTAGTGCACACTTCTGTCACTTCTGTGACCATTTGTGCCTGTTAATCGTCCCCATTTGGGTCGCCTCGACTAAACGTCGACCGTACTGCGACTAAGCATTGAGACCCGAAGACCTGTGTGTACACAAAATAGGACGATTTGCGTAGGAACGCTATTATGGTTATATGGGATTGTTTGCCCCATCTTAGGTAATGTTGTAAGTCTTGCGAATGAAATTTCGAAAAGTAGTAACAAAACATTTATGAATATTAAAAAAATAAAATTATTCAGGAGAAATAACTAGAAAATAAAAAAGCCCATCAGGATTTGAACCCGGGATCTCTTGCTCCGTAGGCGGGGTCACTACCGAGAAGGCTAAGAGATTGTCAAACCCTTATGTACCTGCGATTGCAGCGCCACCTATCTTTTCTTTTATATGTGCACTTCTGATACTTAAAGTTTTCGCTCTTTACCTCTAATCTCCATACCATAGACTATTCTATTATCTTTGGATTTGACATAAAATGAAGCCTTTCATTTCAGGCAAATTATATCTCTATTCTTCATGATTGCATGTTTTAATTTATTGACAAGTTTGTCATTTATTAGTACAAATTTGGTACAAAAGAGTAATTGAGTATTATTTACCGTGTTGGGCGCGTTGCTGCAGTTATCTAAAGCGGTTAAAACTCGAGTTTAGTGAGCGACTCAGACGTCGTCGGTTCGATGACCAAACAAAGAACATTGCATTAAAAAGATAGTCTTCATCGTCTCGCAGTAAGGATGCCTAAACTTAATGGGGAGGATTGGATGCCGACAGGACACGCTAATGGTAAGTGCTTTCAGTTCAGTGGAAATGAATCCGAAGTGAATACCCGTCAGGCAGAAGTCGCGGCGACATGCCGGGCGATTAGCGTCGCTGGGAAAAGGACGCACAACAGAAGTACCCGCAATTTTCGAGCCAAACTAATTATTGAATAAATAGTAGGACTCGCCTCCAGGAGAGCGACGTGTATCGTGGTGATATGTGACCCGCGTTGTACCTACCTAACAGCAAAGGTCAGACTCATACACTCATGTATTGTGACCATTAGTAAAAACCGCGGTAGAGGCGCGCAACATACATTTAATATGTAATTCTATAAATGTTTTTGGCATTGAATCAGCTCCACAAACGGCCAGTTACATTGCGTTGCTGGAACACTGAGAAGCCATAGGTTCTAGTTTGTACTCGCACTGTTACCGCTACCAATCGCAAATAACGAGGTATTTTCGCAGATCTGTTCCGGGTGGTCGAGGCCGCAGCATTCCGCCGCAGGAGAGAGCGTGCGCAGGAATCCCGACAGAATATGGACACACTTTCCTACCATAACCGACGTCCTCGCTGATTAAAGGTAAAATATGTACTCATTAGAAAATTAATATTAATAACCATCGCAAAAAGTAACTTAATAACTCGATATTGCATTTAATTGACATGAAAGCGTCTAACAGCGTCCATTGCGAACATTGCGACACTTTAAATTAGACAGGCGCGGCCGAAGCTCGATGTGGCTTCATATTGGATGTGAGAGTCCAGCACCGTAACGGGCGGCTTACGGCGGCGTCCCGCGTCCCGCGCACTCATTAGGCCCGACATAAATACGCATTAGTCATGTGTGTAATCACATATAAATCGTGATTATTACATGTGTAGTAATGTGTTGGTTATTTGTCGCTTGATCGCGTCGCGTCGCGTGAGGTTAACGAAGCGTCCACACGCGAGCGGCCGTCACTGCTCGCCAGATCTGATCGTTTACTTATCGCTGATTAATGTGCCACAGCATTACCAAATGTTCTAATTGATGACGCCACGCAACGCTACTAACAAGATACGAGATTCTGTAATAAGATAGAAAAATAAGATTTTTTTAAGTACGTACTCCTAATTGCCATGCGTGGCGTGCGATGTAAACGCATTGACAGAGTAGGTGCTTTGGAGGTATAACCGTATTTATCGCCTCGAACATGGTGCCTGTGAGAGCTTAAGGAGCCCATAAGTAAAGATCGTTATCAAGGTGCACTTTTCGTGGCAAGTGGTACGGTTGGCAAAAAAAAACAAATACTTACATTTAAATACATATTCACTTTGTTCTTAACTTCAAAATAAATGCTTTCCTTCTTAGGATTACACCTCTATGGTACAAAGCCTTTTTTAACCAACTATATATTTTTAAAACAATATACGTCAAATTATGTCATAAGAATACATTACCCGAAGTGTATATTATTTTAATCCAAATAATCAAATGCACTCTAGATACCACTATCTAGAATTGTTATTCAAGTAGTTCAAGTCAAAAGTAATGAACGAAGCCAAATCTGTTGAACAAATTTTAGTTATTTATTCAATGTAATTTAGATAAGTAATTATAAAAATGTATATATTTCATAATTTGTTAAGTATATTGGCCATTTTTTAGGGTTCCGTACCTCAAAGAGGAAAAACGGAACCCTTATAGGATCACTCGCGTGTCTGTCTGTCCCTCTGTCACAGCCGATTTCTCCGAAAGTACTGGACCGATTTACTTGAAATTTGGCACACATATGTAAACCTGTGGCCCAAAGACGGACATGTAATTTAATTAAATGAAATTTAATCACAGGGGCCACTTTTGGGGGGTAACATTGAAAATTAAAAATCAAAGTTATTAAAATTATATTGTGTTACATATCAAATGAAAGAGCATTTTATAAGCATTTGAAGTGTATTTTTTTTATTTTTTTTATTTTGGTAATTTAGAAGTAATTTAAGAAAATACGCAAAAAATGACCATTCCCCCCCCTTATCTCCGAAATTACTTAGCGTAAAATTTTCAAAAAAATACACAGGATAGCCCTCTACCTGTAGATTACAGGAAAACCTATTAGAAATCTACAGTCAAGCGTAAGTCGGACTTAAGAGAAAAAAACTCAGATTACGAATTTCACTCACTGCCGCTGCAAGTAGTTACTAAACGTCTTAAAATGTTGTAATCGCGTTGGAGAGGTATAAAGAAATTAATTTCGGTTTCGTTTGTTATAGAAATTGTTAAAAAGAAAAAATCATTTTCCAAAATGACTTAAGTTCCTACTAAAAAAGAGGCGCTTAAGACCGTTTAGAACTTCACTGACCATAATATTCCAAAAAAAGGTCCAAAAAAGGTGTATATATACGAAAACAAAAAAATTGTGCCATCGACAACCAAAATCAGAAGTCCATTTTGCTCTATCTCTTATCGTTTCCGAAATATACGCGAAATCTAAGTACGAAATTTAATGTACGTTGCCATTACATTTCGTCAGGCGCTCATGACCTGTTTGTATGGAAATGTCGAAATCCGACTCGCACTTGACCAATTTTCATAGAAAGTTGTGTTTTATTATAGTTTTGAAGGAAGTTTCTTGTTTTTAACCACCAACGCAAAAACGACGGAGTGTTTTATAATAATTTAAGGTTTGACGCTTGAAATGTCTGTCTGTGGCATCATAGCTCCCGAACGAATCAATCGATTTTGACTTAGTTTTTAATGTTTAAGGTGAATTCGACGACAGTTTTTTTTGTACCACGTAGGTGGGAAACAGGCATACGGTCTGCCTGATGGAAAGCGGTCACTGTAACCTATGGACGCCTGCCACTCAAGGAGTGGCACATGTGCGTTGCCGACTCATTAGAAACTTGTACAAACCTGTAGGTACTTAGAAGGGGCCTGGGTGCCGACGACTCAAAGGACAATCTATTCTCCTAATTAGTTCCGTAGGTCCTCCCTCGTTGAGCTCTGGCTGCCTTACTCACCGGCAGGAACAATGAGTTTACGCTCTGTCTTGCGTGAGCGACGGGCGACGCGACGCGATGCGACGGCGATGGCTCAAGGTCATCGCGTATCCATCGCGCGAAACTTCGGCACTAGCATTTAGTGATTAGAATCAGAAGATTCGCCGTCTTTCACAATGTGCAAATGGTCTAGCGAGTTTGACTTCTAGGTGAAATCGTTTGCGCCATGAGTGTCGTGAGTTCGAATCTCGGCTCACGCAATCAATCATTTTGCATTTTTATTTACTTTTTTCTTTTATGTTCTACTAGCTTTTGCCCGCGGCTTCTCTTGAAAGACGGACAAACAAACAGACACACACACACTTTCCAGTTTAATCAGTATGGAATGGTATGGATTATTTGATTTTATTTACCTGCTTATTTCTTTCTCTAAGATTCTACTTTCTTTTTTTTTTTTAAGAACTCCGGGTTTTATACTAACAAGGAAAGTTTTAAGTAGCACACAATAATACTGCATTTTGTTTTTATTAACTTAATGTTTATTTTAATCCATACTAATATTATAAACGGGAAAGTGTGTGTGTGTCTATTTATTTGTCCGTCCTTCACGGCAAAACTGAGCGACGAATTAACGTATACTATTTACTTATAACGATTGCTATTTACATAATGATGAAATGAAAAAATGTCATACAGTGTAACCCAGTGTTTTTTAATGCTGCCATCTAGTGTCGACTGGCATAACCACTACACTAAGAGCCCTTATTCTTTAGAGCGTTCATCAATTTCGTGAAATAGCCATTGATAGATGGCGTTGGCGCTCGGTACGCGAGCCACCGGTAACGCAACACACAGGCAAGAATGATCTTGATAGTTTTGAATTTAATTGCTAGTAACAATTCTTTTGGTTTCATGTGTTAACTTTTTTGTAAAGTTTACAAGAGACAAGAATATATTATTATTATATGGTACCTACTAATTGTAAGTAACTTAAAATAAACAGTTTCAAAGAGCTGAGCTGTGTGCAAAAAATTACATGTGTTATTGGCCCGGCTAATGAGATCAAACATGGTCGAGTTACGATAAGTAGAATAGCAGTTCTGTTATTCATTTCCTGACTCGATCATGTGACCTTGGACATCATCGAGATCGACGCTGCTCATCAGCCCAAATGTAATAAGCCCAAACATAGTGGAGTTATAATGAGTAAAATAGCAGTTTTGTTGACCATATCCTGACTCCACCATGAAAACCAGAACCTCATCCTGGGGGCCGGTTTTTGAATCTCACATATGGGATTTGTCACTAAAATACCGGTTGAAAACAGTGAATTGCTTAGTATTTTCAGTGACAATTTTCTGAATTCGAACGCGTGAGACTCAAAAATCGGTCCCCTGGTCCCGAAATATAATAATAATTCAAACTCTCATCAGATTTCAAGTAAAATTTCTTGGATAAAATTGCATGTGTAAAAATCAGGCGGACCGTATGCCTGTTTGCCACCAACAGGATCAAAATTTGTTTAGTCGCAGTACCTATACAGCACTTCTCAGAACTATCTAGCTGCTTACGCTTACGAGAGCACGGTGCGCCGGACTATCGAACGTAGGTCCACTGTCTATGAGCGCTGGGCGCAGACTGAACTGAGCAGTGAGCGGGCCCGTGTCAGCAGTGTAGTTTATTCGAATTTTATGTGCTTTAAAATAATAGTACATTACGATACAAGTACGTAAAAAAGGAAGTTCGAAACGAGTGGCGATAAATTAAAACACGACCGAAGGGAGTGTTTTAAATCGACACGAGTTACGAATTTCCTTTTCGCACGTGTATCGTACGACGTTTTTCAGTACAGATGAGCCTCCGAAGTTTCGACCTGGCATAATATAATGAACCACTTCTCGCACTAGTGCGTAAAAAACACAACCATCTGTACTGAAAAATATCTATCGACACAAAGGTATGTCTTATATGTATGTTTTTAGGGTTCCGTACCAAAAAGGTACAACAGGAACCCTTATGGTGCGACTCTGTCCGTCTGTCACATTCCTAAATATCTCGATAACTACTAATGCTATCAACTTGAAATTTGGAATAGTTATGAACATTGTAAACCTCTACAAATAGAAACTATAATTTTTTTAAATATATTAATTTTAATTGTAGAAAATGGCCAAAATGAAAGGGGGGCAAACTGTAAATTTCAAGTTACTAGGTCAAGTGGGGTATCGTTGGAAAGAGCTCAAATTGAACGTGAATAAGCTATTTTTTATAATTTTTTTGTTGTGGAAAAAAAAGAATTTTGAAGGAAAATGTAAAAAAAATACCGTTCCCCCCCCCCCCCCCTTATCTCCGAAGTTTACCAACGACAAATTATGAAAATTTTAGTAAACATTGGTTTTATGCTAAATATTACAGGAAAAATATAATGGTGTTTGTATTTTGAATACTTTTTTTTTAATTCACAAAAAACTTTTCAGATTTTTACTTTCAATTTACCCACCCTTGCGGTTGTATATCGTACTTCAAATTAATACGAGATGTTACGTAAACCATCTTCTGTCCAATAAAGTAAAAACTGTTTAAATCGGTTAACATTATAAAGAATTATCCCTGAAAAACCAGGTCGCGCAAATTAGTTAGCAAATTGACCGGGAGATGGCGCTATACACAATAATACTCATTAGTGCCTATACTTTTGTCTTCTAGTGAAGTCATTAGAGTTATATGAAAATATGAGATTATTTTTACTAGGTAGTTTGAAAGAAAGTTTGTACGGAACCCTCGGTGGGCGAGTCCGACTCGCACTTGGCCGGTTTTTTTGTCAAAGTTGTCCACTCCAGTTTTTTATGGATTTGGAAATTTGTTTGTGGTTTCCACTTAGAATCGCGAGCTCTTTAAATTCCAATAGGAGAAAAAAAGTGTCCCAAGATTTTTTTTCCATTCCGTTGCCATTTTATCATACATTTTGTATGGCGGTAACGGAATGGAATGTTCAAAAAAATGTATGGAAATCTTGGGACATTTTTTTTCTCCTATCAAGATCGAAAGAGCTTGCGATTCTGAGTATTAATCGCGTTAAAAATACCCATGTTACAAAAAAAGTGGGGTGGACAACTTTGAAGAAAATGGCCCATATAATGTTTTAAATACTTGTGTATTTGTTTTTTTGTCAACCATACTCTGCCACCAATACAGCACGCTGATAACGATCTTTACCCATAAGTTATGTTAAATAAATCCTCGAAAGGGCGTAGTTCTAGATCTCCGGGTCTAGGCGTGTAGGGGCGCGGGGTGTAGGGGGCATAATTAGAGCGAGCTGTAATAAATAGTTGCGATATCGCATCGCACGTATCGCGCACATCGCGGGCTATCGCGCGATCGGGCGACCTTTCCGCGCGGGCCACGAGCGGCGCTGAGTGGCGCGGCGCGGCGCGGCGCTGACGCTCCCAGCCTCGGATTGACTCGTCGGCTCATGATCGATGTCACCAAATGTCAGCGCCGATAGACGATAAGCCGGATCGATAATCTTGTTTAGGATTGGTGACAGATATGAATGCGGCGGGCGCGCGCCGATAGACATCGCGCGGACCCTTCCTTAATCCCATTAATTAGTTTAATTAAGTTAATGTTTGGATCACGAGGCGCGGGAGGGGGCGCACGACCCGGCTATCTGCTCCGAGATAAATCGTCCCCGCGGTTAGAAGAAACCGATGATAAATCTTATTGCGAACTGCGCTTGATCTGCCCGCGCGGGAATGATATAATTACATGATTGCCGCCCCCGCCGCACCACCCGCTGCGAGCATTCCCCGACTCATTCTCTTACGTTTAATTTACAATGACAACGAGTATGTACGTATTTTGTCGAATGTATGCTGGTTTGTGTTCGAGCCAGTGCGTAGCCGTACCCGGGAGAAACTGCCGCACCTTTCTTCCAAGAAGAGCGTTTAGAATTCCACAGTAGACGTCGACATGACAGGGCGAAGAGAAGATCTAGTGAAAGTTCGTGTAAATATTTAGGAGCTCGTGGATGTTTGTTTAGAGCGACGAGCAGCGCCGGCCCCGACAGCGACCGCGGTCGCGGCACAGCGCGCACCATGTACGGATGCGCCAATAATTGCCAGCTTTTGTTATGTTTTCGCAATCGTTAGTTTGATTGACATGTACACGCAGCTCTAGCCGGGCTAGGCCAGGCTTGTGCAAGCGGAACTGGTCTAAATGCCACGGCTAATAAAAGGTTCCCGAAACGCCGCGAGAGCCTCGCCCGGGGCCGGGGCCGGGGCCGGGGCGGTAATCATCGTCGCGTCGTCGTTAGCCGAGATAGTGCTATCTTGAAATAAATATCAGCGATTGTCAGCAACGAATTTGAAAGTCCTGTCGACTGTATCTCTCATCGCCGCCACCTATCTTTAATTAACATCACGCCTGCGCGTGCGCGGGCCGCGGCGGCGGTGCGGCGCGGCGCGGGGGGGTGATCGATAGCCAGCACGGGATGCGCAAGCGACCAAGCTCCACAAAGTCGTAGGTTACTTCACTTCGTATACAGATGAGACTTTTTGAAGAGACGGCTTCTCGCTAACACCAGATTTTAATTGACAGGGCCTTATTAAAAACACTTTAGAAATAAATATATTATATAGCAGCCAATGATTTATTCGTAACAACATGGGGTCACCGGGGCCAACTGTCGCGGTATGCAAACACGATTACGAACGAATGTGAAGTGTCTCGAATAAATTAAGCGTATTGTTGTATGAGTATGGAGACTATAGAGGATGAGATGAATTACAAGGGCGGCGCATTGTCCGGCGAGAGGGGAGAGTCGGCACAAATGGGTCATTAGGGCGAGCGTCCCGAGGGTAGCGCGGGCCGCGGGGTCAGGCCGCTATAGTATAGGGCACACGTCCACTGAGCAATAAAGTGAATTACATGTTTAATAATAAGTATGCAGTAGACAGGTACAAACGTCGGCGGCCGATCGTAGAATCCGGCAGAACACGAGATTCCTAGACATATCTTGAAACGCCGCCAAATCATGAAATGCCTAAAAGTTTGCCAGGCATATGAGGCATATCACGATGTGCCTGATAAACAACACGGCAGATCGATTAAAGCAACGCATTCGTCGATATTCCTAGCTCTATAGCGAGCACTTCGTAGAATAGTTTCTTGGCTATTGGTGGATGGATGGCGCTGCGTATGCAGTGGCCGTGTTTGTTTACCGAATGAAAAATGTCGGGGTCATAGCAAAGCACCGAAAATAGTGTGGTTATTGAAAATAAAAGTGCAAAAGAAGCTTTTGAGCAGCAGCTCTATTCATTTTATGTGGGTCAGAAGGATTCTGTGCACAATGTCAAAAAAAACCTTGGACGTCTGCCAGTGATTTAGTATTTTGTTGATAAATTAAGTTTTCACTAGTTGTTGTTTCTCAATAGATGAAGATAAATATAGTAATTTCATGAGTTTGCATTTTTTACTTCAATTTTGGACACCCTACTTAAGTATTGAACGATATGGCGGCGTATCATTATATGCCTAGGAATCACATGATCTGTTTAAGTGCCACTGGCGAGTTTTACTTGGTGAAATCATGAGATGGCGGCGTTTCATGACATGTCTAGGAATTTCATGACCTGCTTAAACGTCACTGGGCAAATCGTTAAACGGTGAGTTTTGAACGATATGGCGAATGTTACTAAGCCAAATCATGGGCGGGGTTTCACGATGATTTGCCTTGACACTCATATAAGGTAGTAAAAATAAAATTCTATGAAATAAACTAACTGGCCGAATATTAAGCGACCGCCACAAGTGCACGGTGACCCTTTTAGCTCTGTACACTTGTCCCAGTCTTGGGCCTGGGAAGCGACAAGTGTCCAACAATTAACCGCGACCACAATGACCCTCCCCCCGCTCCCCGCAGCGCACGCGCAGCGCCACCGCAGCTGCGGTTAATCCTTAAACAATGCCCGGCTCAGAGTGCTTTAACAAACATTTTAATTACTGCTATTAAAACACACCCCTAATAAGGATTGTCATGTCATGTTAGGTGCGAATAGTTGACATTTCGGTTTTTGTGCACGTGATGACGCGAATGCAAGATGGCTGCCGCCGCCCGCCGCCCGCACCGGCTTCCGGGGCCCACACCGCACGCCGTAGATACGCCGCACACACACATTTCATGTATTTAGATGGAATTCGTAATTTCAAAAGCATTTTCATGATAATGTCTAGCACGTTTAATAAAAATGAGGTGGTATAAATTAGGTTCGCGTTTTTGCTTGATAAAATACATAAATACCAGATACCAGAGAGCAACAATGTAGTTAACTACCTACCTACTTACACATATACCGAATAAAAGGCGGCTTATTATTTTTTGTTTATGTTGTTTTATGTCAATTTGGTGACCACGCTGAAGTAGGTACCTGTCAATCATATAAGTTCTAAATTACACTTTATATAAATGAGGCACAGCATATTCAACATGCAGAGTGCTATTTGGAGTTAGGGTTTCTGATTTCTCGACCTATTTGAAGTCTCGAGTTTCGAGAAATCACGAGCCCAAAGTCTCGAGTCTTCTCGAGTCTCGAGACTCTCGAGCCTTTTTTTATAAATGGTAAGTTTTGATAAAATAATTAACAACAATATGATTAGTAGTTTTTATTGCACCACACTATGATAAAAAATGCGTAACAGCAATAAAAAATTTCTTGGAAATAAACATAAATCAAATTTTAACAAGAAAACTATAATTATAGTCTTGAAAATAATACCTAATCCTTTAACTTCCCCGCCTGTGCACGGGTTAAGTAAATTAAAATGTCATGTATTAAATCATAATGTCATTGAAATTAAACGTTTAAAATAACTTCTTCTTCTTCCTCGTTTCCTCATTGCTGAGGATCGCGACCACTAAAGTAGCGTGTCTCCATTGAACGTCATAAGCCATGTGGACTACACAGTATATGCTGCCGCCACACGATTTCTTCACACAGTCAGACCATATCTTACGAGCCCCACCCCAAGAATGATTACCATTAATTCGCCACATTACGCATTGGTGCTCTCATAACGTGTCCGAAAGCTCTCTCATAACGTAGCCGTGTGATATTCAGTTCTTGCAAAATAGAGATGTTAGTTCTTCCAGCTTTTCAAGTTATACTCGTAGCAGTCTTCGCCAGCACCACATCTCAAAAGCGTCAATATTAGCCACGTCAAAGCTTTTCAGGGTCCAAGTTTCGGCACCATACATAAATATCGAGATTATCGAGAAGACAAGAGATCGAACTAAACGCACTTTATTTTGACGTCGGATTCCTCTCTTCTCCCAAATCTTGTCGAAGTTAGCCATAGCACTCTTCGCAGGTTATCAATGACCTAAGATACATGAACGCGCTGACTTTTTCGTAACGACGAAGTACTTTTATATAACACGAGGCTGTCAAAACTAGCCAAAGTCGCTGCCAGCTTACGTTGGAACGAGAGGTTAGATCGCTTTATCTCGTTATAATTTATGGCCGCCGTTCGACACCGTCCCCAGGGCCTCGCGATGAGACCGGGCAGAAGATAAAAAGTTGCATTTCTCTTCAGTTCGTACTTTATATTCGGAACTCGAGAGTCTCGAGTACCTGTCATTTTTTTCTCGCCTCGAATGAAGCCGAAGTTCTCGAGTTGTCTCGAGTATCGAGACTCTCGAGCAGAAACCCTATTTGGAGTATTTGGTCTGTCTATAAGTATAGTAGGCACCAGCCAAACTACCAGAATAAAAGTTTGATAGCCTCTTCATGAAACCTGTTTACTCAGACGGGGATTCACCCACAATAAATTCTGGTAAATTAGGTAGGTACCTAATTGAAAAAAAACATGTGATTTTGCTCTAAAATATTTGTAATGTAGCCAACTTCTTTCATTGTTGTTATACTCTCTCATTAGCCAGACGATTTTTTTTAACTGAAACTAGGTAGAAAAAAATTATTAAGTACGATTATAGAAAGTCCCATTTCTTCTTTGCTTCGTGCCAATTTTATGCTACGCGGCTTAGCATAAAAGGTAAGGAGCTTGGCGTCCACTCGGCAAGTAACCCCAGGAATGGGCGTAGCGCTGAAGCGGCACGACTGCTGCTCGGTGTGGCCCGGTGTTCCAAGCCGAATTACTGGCGAAACGAGTGGGACTCTGATTTGTGTTTGGCGATCAAGTCTGGTCACAGCTTGGCCACGTAAACAAGCTTGTCAAGCTTTCATTTCAGACAGTAAATCGGGATTCTCTGAAATATTAAACCTAAACAACGAGGGTGCGGTGTGCTGATGACGGGAGGACTTACGGAACTAACTTGTTCCGTTTATTGTCCTTTGAGTCGTCGGCAACCCGAACCCTCCTTGGAACTTGTACACTCCTTTTTGCTGTGTACTTAACACAGCAAAAGGGAATGTACAAGTTTCTAATGGGGTGGCAACGCGCATGTGACACTGTTTGAGTTGCAGGCGTCCATAGGTTACGGTGACCGCTTTACATCAGGCGGGCCGTATACTTGTTTGCCACCGACGTAGTATAAAAAAAAACAGTTAAAAACATCTTACTAACGGAATACACACCCTGATCGACAGACAAGAACCACCAACTAAAGTAGTTCTATTCTGGAGCAAGGCTCATTGCGGCATCCGAGAGAATGGGCTAGCGGACGTCGCAGCAAAGGCTGCCACTGAACTACACGTACATATCGTGCCCTGGACTAGTTACGAATACCAATTAGTCACAGTTAACACCAACTACAATCCGAACTCCAGAATTACAGGAAATACTATTATTTATAACCATCCGAACAACTGCTAGTATAGCTACACTAAAATACTATTTCCCACGCTTCCGTGTTTTCTGACAAATTAAGGGTTAGCCGTTTAAGAAGTGACGCTGACGACCGTAATCAGAGCAACGAATGAGGAGCAAATATTACTTATTTACTTATGAAAGCTCCACACGGTTGTAAACACACATGATACCGATTACATAATATGTATGAGGTCTCGTCTCGGCTCATGTTGCCGCGTTACACTTGATGGCCGTCGACTTATCCCGGTCCCGGACAAATTGGCGCATGTAATGTATAGCGATGTAATAGCGCAGCTTTTTGCTGAGGATCTTTACGACGCTGTAAACTGCCGGTGTATGCTCTGATGCAACTCGCATGTAAGTTTATATTGCTCTTATTCAACCCGATATGTCAATTATTGTGATGGAGTAGAATTCTAATTTATTTTAGCAACGGTTAGTTTAGTATTTTATCCTTATATTAGTGGAACATTTGTAATAACTGTTTGAACAAACTTTATTAATTAAAAACACAAAGTTTTACACATTACACAGGCAAATGTAATAACTGAGGTTGGAAAACTACATTTAAATGAATCTGATATTCAGGATTTTGAGGTGTATAACGTTTGAAGTGTGTTTCCGCCTTTAATTGCCCACATGTCGGGCCGTGATTAACGCGAGCCCCGCTACGGCGATGGCGCGATAGTGACCCCTTCCCACCCCTCCTACCTCCCTGCCCCCTCCAGCTGTGTCCGCCCTAATTGAAAGTATTGAAACACATCGCGACATGCGCGCGCGCCGACGCAACACGACTACATCAGAAACTACATGAGCCGAACATTTTGGTAAAGTTTTTTCTTATCTTAGATCTTGGTTGAAAAATGACGGCGGCAGGGATTTTTGTGATGGTTGTTGAAGCCACCACAGTTACATGTATGTACTTACTTATTACTAAACAAGTACACTCAAAGGCTAACAAAAGTGTCACGTTTGCTGGAGAATACTTTCCAATGTGGACTATTTGCAAAATGAATAATTCTTGTTTCAGTCTGACCTTTACCCACGGACTATTCGAAAAACAGGCAACGAGAATGAATCTCACTGGGTGGCACTCCCGGAGTCGATTCGATACCATATATGATTAAATAACAAAAAAGATAATCTGCCTTATTGATATTGCAGTGCCATGTAGCGATGTGTATTGTGCTGATAGAGTGCAAGATATATGTGCCACGCGCATTGCAATGGGCTCATACTCGTACAATTCATATACGCTACTTACGTTATTACATATACTATACTTTGTACGTCAGTACGTGTAAGGTAGCAAACACTGCTTATAAAATGCTCAATGTTTTGTATCATCGTGGTCTCAATACAGTCACCATGTGGGGTCTCGCGTCGAATTAGTTCAATTAAGAAGAAGCTGTAAAAAGTAATTAAACAGGTCGGAGTAATTGTCGGTCGAAGTTGCGCGCAACTCATTAATGCGTAATGAGAATCCTGCGCTCCTGTGTGGGCATGGGCACTGGGACAAGCGAGGCCTTCAATATCCGCGGGACTGTTATTGTGACTTACTTGATTGAGATTATGTCCATAAGTGAGGCAGGCGACAGGTGTTCAAGCTGTGTATGTGGGACCACCGAAGAAATCACTTAATCTGATAATTAATGCACATATTCGTTTATACGTTTGTGTCCTATTTTGCATACAGTTCTGTCTTTTTTACTTTATTAAATCGCTACAAGTTTCATTCAGCGATCGAAAGTAGTTCTTCGATCCCGAAAAATTCAATCAAAACAAGTTTTTTAAATGTCATTGGCAAATGATACAAAGTATAAGGTCATTTTATGGGTAATTTAATGAACTTGCCGCATTAAGCAAAAAAGTATATTGATTAGTATTATGTTTATATTTTTTGTCTAGGTATTATTTTGGCTCCACAAAATTGACATTCAATAGTCGGTGTAGGTAGTAATAATAAGTAGCAATTTGTATTTATTCATGATAGGAAATCATTTACAATAGCAACACAAAATAAGTGTCGTATGAAATTGTAACTGGTGAGCAGATGGCTGTTATTATAACCTACCTACCGCTACCCCTCACGAGTCTCACGACTCTATTTTTTTTTTACAATCATAACGCAATGTAAATATCATGGTTCACTGCGCAAGTGCGCAATTCATACATATTGATTTATTGCAAGTACATTTAAAGCCGGTTCAATATAGCCCTACATTTTTATAATCCTAACGAATGTAATACATAGTAAGTAATATAATAATATGCAACAGGCGTTTAAAGGAGGTCTAAAAAGATGAGTGGTGGCGTGGGTAACAATTTAAGGCGAAGCCGAAAATTGTTAATAAAGACGCCACGAGTATTTTTTGACTCAGATAAACACCGTTGCATACAATACTTTTTCTACGACCATGCAATATATTGATTTAGACTAACACGATTTGCACTCATAATTTTAGAACAAAACGGGACTTAATCGCGTAAACACTTACATTTATATTTGGCCCGACGTTTCGAACATCACATTATGTTCGTGGTCACGGGTAGACTGGCGAGGAATTGCATCAACATCTAGCCGCGCGAGTTTCTCGAACTACCCGCACTTGTTCTTGATTATTCACTTTTGCGCTAGGGTTGTCACTTTGCCTACACACAACACTCACGACATCAGCCGGTGTGTCCCTCGGTGTTTTTTCACGCTTACATTTGCTAATCACTGGATTCCACGAAGAAGAAATTCCCTGTCCCTCATTTTGGTTGAAATTTCGATGCTTCCTAATTTCAATCGCTTCACGTACTTTTCTGCTGTAGAACAGACGTTCCGTTGATAGAATTTTGGGACTATGGAGCTCGATCCAGTGGTTTGGTCCCGACTGTAGCAGATGTTCAGCTACCGCAGACTTATTAATTTGGCGGTTTCGAATGATGTGATGTTCGAAACGTCGGGCCAAATATAAATGTAAGTGTTTACGCGATTAAGTCCCGTTTTGTTCTAAAATTACGACCATGCACTTAGTTTTTAATAGTTTTCTAGAATAACTTTCGTGAAATTTACACTGTTTCCCGTATTTTGACGCAAAGGTTTGCATTGCCAGAGCAGCTGCCCAAAGCCATCCCGCGCACGCGCGCAGTATCGTTATTGGCTTCGTGCGAAGTGCATGGAGGGGGTAAGCAAAGCGATCGCAGTGCTTGCGGTGGTCAAAATCGACACTGATTGTGGTTGTCATCTATCAAAACTCATAAAATATAATACAATGTGTAATGTTTGATATGGGGCATCAATGTTTTTAGGGTTCCGTAGTCAACTAGGAACCCTTATAGTTTCGCCATGTCTGTCTGTCCGTCCGTCTGTCCGTCCGTCCGTCCGTCCGTCCGTCCGTCCGCGGATAATCTCAGTAACCGTTAGCACTAGAAAGCTGAAATTTAGTACCAATATGTATATCAATCACGCCGACAAAGTGCAAAAATAAAAAATGGAAAAAAATGTTTTATTAGTATACCCCCCCTACATGTAAAGTGGGGGGCTGATATTTTTTTTCATTCCAACCCCAACGTGTGATATATTGTTGGATAGGTATTCAAAAATGAATAGGGGTTTATTGATAATATTAATATTTTCGGAAATAATCGCTCCTAAAGGAAAAAAAAGTGCGTCCCCCCCCCTCTAACTTTTGAACCATATGTTTAAAAAATATGAAAAAAATTACAAAAGTAGAACTTTATAAAGACTTTCTAGGAAAATTGTTTTGAACTTGATAGGTTCAGTAGTTTTTGAGAAAAATACGGAAAACTACGGAACCCTACACTGAGTGTGGCCCGACACGCTCTTGGCCGGTTTTTTTGTTGTTAATTGTAAAAATAATGGCATAAATAGTCGTTGCACGTTCTATGCGTTTCTTAGCGCACACTGGAAATTGGATAAAAGAACTAAATGGATAGCTACGGTGAAAAGAAAACGTAAGTGACATGTCAAAACAAAACATTATAATAAATTATATTTAAGCTTTGTTTACCTAATATTGTCCAATACGCTGTTAGTATTTTTCCTACCGTAAAAGATTATGCTTAAAGATTCAGGCCTAGCCTGGGAATAGGCCCGTGTTGGATATTTCTACGGCCGCGGACATGACTAAGTACTTACGTTTAGATTTGTTTTATATGGCGTTAACAGGACGGAGGTTTAGCGAATACCATATCAGTCGTGTTCAATGCGCGCAGCGACGTAGACGCGTTGATGAGTAATTAAAATAAATTGCGAATTAGCGCGGCTACAGCCGCGCTGACGATTTGACGTGATGGATCACTCCAAATCGAGTCAGCCCATCGTGAATGAATTCCTCGCCTTTCTACAACTGAAGAACAAGCTGTTGCTGGAAGGAAAGATGGATGCGGCTGCTGCTATGCAGATGAGTTCTCGTGCGTCGCGTTTTACCATCGAGGACATCTGCCAAGCGAAGCAAGTGCTGTGCCAGTCCCTGGGGATCGTCGGCACATATGTACCTCACCGGAGAGGTGATGAAACCGGGGAGAAGACCCTTCAAGACATTAAGAAGATCCTGAAGGAGTATGAAGACCGGATTCCGGAGTTTGTAGCGACGGATACCATCCTACCGTCATGTGATCCGGATCTTGTTGATATTCGCTGCTTGGTTAAGGAAATCGTGGCCCTTAAATCAAGTCTAGCGGAAGTTAAAGTTAAGTTTGAAGCCAGCCTAATCACAATAGCCGAATTACGTAATGAAGTCTCTACTTTGCGTAATGCTCCAATTCGGTCGGCGGTTTCAAATATTATTAATAATGATATTCGGACTGACACTAGTGTTAAGTCGGTCAGTATGCGCGATGCTGACACGCTGAAAAGTCCAGCACGTGCCGCCGCTCCGCGCGCGCCCCCCCTGCGCGCGCGACTGCCCCCCGTGACCTCGAAACCACGTCAGCGTGATTATGCTGGCGTCGCAGCCGGTCAGCTTGTCGCAGCCAGCCGGGTCAATGCACCTAATAAGGGGTGTGAAGAACACTGGTTCTTCACACCCCTTATTAGGTGCATTCCACTTCCACTGGGAAGAGAATTCCTCCCGCGCTAAAGTCGATAAGGAGGGATTCACACTGGTGGAACGGAAGAAGAAGGCGCGCAGGGCACCTCGTAAGACTCTGTGTGGCACCGCAGAGCCGGTTAATTCTGGTCTACGGGTTGCAACACCGAGTAAGGCGCTCTACGTGTCCCGTCTTCATTACTCCGCCGTGGCTGACGATGTGGTGGAGTACGTTCGCCGGAAGACTGGCTACACGCTGAGGGTACACCAGCTACAGTCGCGTCACTACGTGCACTTCAGTTCGTTCGTGGTGCGCGTGCCGCGGCCGCTGCAGGACACCATCGCGAGCGCAGACTTCTGGCCGAAAGGTGTGGTTTTTCGGCGGTTCCGGGGCAACCTGCCGAATCCTACACCGGGGCAAACGACGCAACGGAGCCACGCTGTTTCGTCATCGCCCAAATCAATTGTTTAGTTATAATACTTTTATTCTTTGTAATGTTTTTTTTTAATGTTCTTATTTACTGTTTTTTTTTTATTATTTAATTTCATGACGCATTGGATTTATCTGTAATGTCATTGAAATATGTTTACAAATAAATAAATAAATAAAATAAATAAATAAATCACTAGCTCGAAGAACTTGTACCATTACTCCTATGTTCTTCAACATTCCTTATATGCCCTGCCAGCACCAATTTATTGACTCTTTCTGTAGTCTGGGATTGGAAGTTTATACCGTGAGTAATGCTTTGGAAACTGATTTTTGGTATTATAGCCATGTCTTTATAATCTATCTACCTAAATTACACTTGAAATAGTAGCTTTTGTTATTCGATTTATTTAAAATTAACGAAAAATCGTTAAAATATAATGTTTGTTTACATGTCATTTTTTGACATTTTCCACTTCAAGTTTACATGGTAGTGGGCGTAATTGTCGTGCACGTAGCCAATAACAATGCGTTGCCATGGTTACAAAGCAGAGTCAAGCAATGCGTTTTCAATTTTTTCATTACTGCGCGCATGCGCAGGAAGCGGGCGGACGCTGGCTTAGGGGAATAGACTTTTATGTAGGTTTTTAAAGATCTATGCACGACCCTGTAAATGACGAATAACAGTTCGGGAGTAGAAAAATACTATATTCAATTAAATTCAGCCCTCAACACGAAAAGAAATCGTCAACACAAATAGAGGTAGAAATTAGGCGATTTGGTGGGAAAACTGCGATCTCTTCCAGACAATCTATAGTTGGTTGTTGAGTAGTGAACCTGACCAGTTAAAGACCAGAGTCTATATACTCTCTGGACTTATCCACCGTCGACAGAACTATACTCCTGAGTAAAAACTGCCTAAGTATATTACAAACTTGCTTTAAGTATGATTTGTCCAAGTGTTGATAACTGGTTTTGTATGAAGAAAAATAATTCTTCTTAGCTAACTAGGTTATGAAATAGGATTTTTTTTCTTCATAGAAAAACCATTATTTTTTGCAGTTTTCTACAAAGAATATTTTTTCTTCTTTGCTTACCCGGTTATGAAATCGGATTTTTTTTCCTCATACAAAACCAGTTATCAAACTTGGTTATCTACGAGGAACAAGGGATCTTACCGACGGTTTAATAAGTTGCCACTCTAGCACAACGTTTATTAAAAGAATACCCAGTCTGTACTGTACTGTATAGGGTTACAATAAATGAAGCAAACAATGATAACGCCTAGATCATTGTTTCAAAACTCATGGCAAGCCTCCGAAGAAGGCGGTCAGCAATCCTCCACCCACCCCACAGGCGAGGCGCGGTGCCGTTGATCGGCGAGTGCGCGGGCGCAGGTCGCGCCCCGGGCCGGCGCGGCGGCGGCGATGAAGTTGTCGCCCGGGTGGCCTCCCCTAACCCCCCACCCCGCGGCCCGGTTAATTGCCCCTGCCCTAGCCCATTGTCTCCTATCGCACAGTAGCCCTTTTGTCCCCGATAAACTTTACTCCGATCTAATAGCTCTATTGTCTCCGAATCGATTTTACTTTTACGATTAATTTAAAGCTTATTTGTGTGCGCGACGCGCCCGTCACGTTTTATTCTCGTTTGAATGGTTTCGGGAACGTTGACTCGAGGTTTTATTGTCACATAATAAACCGAGTTCCTTTTTAAGTACCGACCGAGGTTATTGTGGGTGCGCCAATGGCGGCGGCCGCGAGGGTGGCGAGGTTCTCGTCTCACTTTTCAGCACGCCGGCGGAGCTTTCCACGAAGGGAATTTTAGTCGTTTTGCGCCCAAAATTGTAATGGCGAAGCGCGAGGGCCCACCCTCCGCTCCGTCGGCGGCCATCGCAATTGCATTGTGTTAGGTGGTTGGAGGCGCGTCGAATGCGGCATCCGGCGCGGAGGCAGCGCCCGCTTCAGGTTTCAGCATTGTGTGCGGCGGCGCGTGCGGCGCGGCGGCGCGGGGTGCGGGGCGCGGCCGCGGGACGCGCGGGCGGGAAGGCTCGCGATTGGACGCCATTGTCCGTGCACCGATTTCGCGCTCAATTTGTTCCGCGATCGACTGATAGCGATCCGGAGCAATTACGTCGTCGATACTTAATTGAACGGGAACAATAGAGCGCTGCCGAGCGCCCGCGACGCCGCTAGACTCGCGCGGGAAAATAATGATACATCCCTTCGACGTCGTTAAATTAATGAATCGATCATTTTGTTTTGAAATTTGAAATAATGCTTGTGTACACTAGAATTGTGGAATCCGTAAGCAGCGATCAATATAATATGAAAAGCGTTTCATCAAAATGAGAAATGAATGCATCGCGCAGAGTTCAGCGGGGCGTGTGAACAAGTCGCTCGGCCGTCTCGCGCCGCAAGCCGCAACAGACATTCTCAACACTGTGCCCACAGAGTTCCTGCTGCCTAGCATAACTTGAGCCCTAAGGTCGTATGGAATAAGAATAATGGTAGATAACCTTATTCATGGTCCGTGTAGTAATGGCAAAGCTCGATGAGTAGGATGCGCGCGCAGCGTGGCTCACGGGTTAGTGTCGGCGAAATAGGGAAAGGCGATACTTAGTATAATTAAATAAAAATGAAATTACACGGCGAAGTACAGCAGGTGCAAGGAAAGCGCCGAGTGCAAATACTACACCGCAGATGGCGCAGATCATCATAATACTTGAGTCTCGGGAAAGACTCATTCGTAGAACAAGTAATATATGCTTTAGGACGCGACTTATCACACAGTATTTGACAAATATAGGAAACTGATAGGTATTAGATTTGTTATCTGTCTGCTGTCAATAAGAATTATGATACAAAACAGATGATGGAATACTGTCAATCAATGTTCAGGAAAAAATATGCGAGGAGACTTAGCATCTCTGATGGTGCATTGTCTTGGGTTTAATTTTATAAGAAACGTAACGTGAGCTATGTTTAATTGTTTATGATGTGTAATCAGTTTTGTCCAGTGAATACTGTGGGATGAATATGTTATTTCATATTCAGGCTCTCATTAACCACGATTGAAGGTCCAAACATTATGTTTTCGTATCATATCGGCCACAATTTCAACTAATCGACATATTTTTATATTAAAGGAAAAAATGGAAAAATTTACGCTTCCGGCGGGACTTGAACCCGCATCATTTGCAATCCGTGCAAGGCTCTTAACCAATTGAGCTACGGAAGCCACGCCGGACATCGCAAATCTTTCCATGCCTTTCCTTATGTACACACGTCTTGGGGTGACGTCTGAATGACGTTTGGGGTGAATGATGCGGGTTCAAGTCCCGCCGGAAGCGTAAATTTTTCCATTTTTTCCTTTAATATAAAAATGTTTAGAATCGTTAGCAGACGTTTCTGCTTGTTAAAAATAAATTTAATCGACATATTTTTCACGTAACGTTATACTAAACTTTTATTTTTTCAGATACGTGTACAATGCTTTCCATCTGGCGGAGCCATGGAATCTTCGCAACGTGGTTTGAGGAATGTTTTGGCGGGCTGACGGAGAATGGCTTGAAAGAGGAAGGTAAGTACATAACATACTTTAAGTTAATCATACTTAATCAGTAATGAATACACGTACCCACAACTGTAACTGCTATTTAAAATATCTGCCAGTAGGCCTAGCACATGATGGCCGCGGGAGTATGTCGCCGCGAGATAGATGACACGTCTTTGTCTAATTGTATTAATGACATAAGGACAGGTAGTCTATCTCGCGGCGACATACTCCCGCGGCCATCATGTGCTAGGCCTGCAGGTCCCCGGAAGTATCTAACGATATTCGTATCTCGCACCGCAAAAACTATAATTATAAACATTTCGACCTATCATGACAATTACCATTGCACATCCGTTGAGGGGTGTTTTAATAACAGTAATTATAAATACCTATGAGTATTTAACTAACTATTAAACTATTTTTATCGTAAAGGTACATACTATGTACAAACAGCCTTATGTACCTTTACGATAAAAATAGTTTAATAGTTAGTTAAATACTCATAGGTATTTATAACACATACTACTCGTGTTCCATACAATGGAAAGTACAATTTCATTAAAATGTCAAAGAGCTTGGCCGAGGCGCTTCCGCGCCCGCAACAGATTAAGTTATAGGTAATGTTATTAGCTGTTAGATTAACAAACAGTCAAAAGTTAATGAGTAATGTGCTGCGAGCATGCGCTCGTGTCGTGTCGTGTCGTGTCGTGAGAGTGGACATGTGAATTAAGATATTTTCATAATAAGGGTCTTTGTAGGCTTTATGTGAATATCGTAAGTAATTAATTAATGAATCTACGGTTGTACTCATCACGTTATTATATCGCTATTGCTGCGACATGTTTCGTGCCAATTCGGAGGCCCCTCTTTAGGCATATAGGAGTTCACGCGGCGGCTAAACTCCGTGCATTGAGAGAAATTTGCATCGTGAATTTAACAAGTTCAACTTGTTGCGGTTTATCCGTTTGAATCAGCCAAACGTATGTTTAAAACAATATGTGTCAGATTGTTTTTATAAAATCGACTTGTTGATTCAAATATATTGCCGATTCAAATGACAAGTAGCTTGTTGTTTGAAGCAAAGAGCACGTAAGCGCTATTTTAACCAAAAAACTTGTTGAACGAACATGAAAACTGGTTGTATTTTCTCTCAGTGTGGTATTTCAATATGTCTCACGAAAGTTTAACGTGTATAATCGTAAGTAATGATTGTGTTCTGTAACGCGCTCCCCGCTCTAAATACCAGTCGGCGAGCGAGCCTGGAACTTGGCGCAAGCGTCTGTCGGCAACATGACCGTCGAATGCGCCCATCCTCACGCACTTTTGCAATCAAGTCATTCATTCTCATGAATGATCACTTTTGCAATCAAGTCATTCATTCTCATGTGCTACAGATAATTGCACACTCTCGTGTGCAATTATCTGTAGCACATGATTGTGGCGAGAGTATGTCGCCGCGAGATAGACTACCCGTCCTTAAGTCATTAATATAATTAGACAAAGACGTGTCATCACACAATCATGTGCTAGCCCTACTTATCCTATTAGGCTTTTTTAAGTAGGTACATGACTATATAAAAAAGCTTCATATCGTTCATTTTGGTATTTCATTAGACAAATAATGCAGTCGGGTAAATAATCTGTGCTATACCATTCGCTGTTACGCCAGCCAGCTCTCGCAGTGCTAACAATGCTTCTTCTCGATTAGATCTCGACTCGACAGGAGTTTCGGTCGCGTGAAAGGTTCGAGTTTGTTGCGGAACGACGCGGACTTTCCACCATTCTTTTCGTTTCCGCATACCTTTTCCGTGTAGGTTTCCTGTACAGTCAGCCAATTGTAATTCGTGCATGTTCGTCTCGGCTGTATTGTTATTACGAGAGGGTTGATTCCAGTTGTTTCTAGTTGGGGCTAGAGTGCGAGCTACGGGGTGGCTTACACCGCTCATTGGTTGAGTATTATTTTGCTGCTGAACTTGTGTTCTCTGCGGAATCCTAAATCCTGTAGACATATTTGAGCGAGGTAACGCTCGGAGCATTTGCTGGGTCCTAGACGGGCCAGCTTGCTGTGGGTTAGTATTATTAGTGGAAGGTCTAAATTGATAGGTGTTATTATTAGGTTGATGCAGCTGCTGCTGCTGCTGCTGATTTTGATACTGCGGCTGATTATAGTTAATTGGATAAGTATTAGCATTCGGTGAAAAGCTGTGTGTTTTGTTAGTAGGGTAAGATTTCTGCGCAATTTCGTAGTTTCTATTTTTATTTTGTAAATAAATGACGTTAAGTTCTTTTTGTGCAAATTCGAGGGCTTGTTCCATAGAGTCGGGTTTCATGCATCTCAATCGAGATCCAAGAGGTTCAGCTAGACCTCTCAGGTATGTTTCTAATGTGAGCTTTTTGTACAAATCTCTTTTTGCTGTTATAGTGGTTTCTATATTTTCGTGCAATTGGACATAAGTCACTATCGTACAAAGCATGTGCTGACATTTCTCGTAAAACACCTGTGGTGTGTCCCTACCTTGCGTCATCATAGATAAATCTGTATATAGTGCTGTTTCATCTCTGCGATCGGAAAAGTTATTTATTAAGGAATCTCTAATCCCTGCCCAGGTGCTGGGAATTCCGTTATTTGTTAGGGTTCTCGCTGCGGAACCTGTGATTTTATTTAATAGCCCATTTAAGACTGACAAATTATTTAATTCATTTCCAGCCTCTGCTCTCACATACCTAGCAATTATCTGATCGCATATATTTATAAATCTAACTAAAACATTAGGGTTTCCATCAAATTCTGGAACAACCTTAAGGGCTTTAAAAATGTCATTAAAATCATTGTTTGCCATTTCGTCTTCTTCTATAATCCTATCTAAATTCCTAAATAAATCAATACGCTCGATGCGCCGAAGCCTACTATCTAAGTTCATAAATAAATCAATGTGCTCGATGCACTGAAATCTCTATCTCTAGAAAAGGCGGAAGATGGACGAAGAATTTCGGAAAAGGGGGAAATACACAGGAATGCAACCAAACCCTATGTGTACTCACCACCACATTTCACGTTTCCTTCTTCTCTAGAGGTATTCAAGCGCCAACTGTAGATAGATCTCCTCGTCTGTGCTGCTCGGTTCTTTGTAGAGGTAGAGTCGATATACACGTAGATTCGTGCTCTGGACGGGATATCGATGCTAGATTTCGCGTACCGAATCGACTCGACTCACGACTGCGCCAATTATATAGGGAGGCAGCAGTGGAGGAGATAAATTACAAGATTGCGTCGGATATAAGAGATTTAATTAAAATATTAAAGATTACATTTATAACTTAATCTAACGAGTTGTCCTAAGACCCGATGTTAGGTGTCAAAAAGGCCCAGAGTGAGCTTGCACTTCCGTTTTATTAACACAGTTGGACCAATTGCCCAATATCGAAGATGCGATGCGCGGGCGCGGGGTGACATCATGGTGACGTGCGGCGCATACGCAGGCGTGATGCAGTGTTGATGATGCGACGCTGTGACGTATCTCGATGACGTAGTCATGACGTTGTGTAGTGAGCCAGGTGCGCGTCTAACAGGTTTACCACTTTTCGACGTTATATATTATGTTTTAAATATACCTAGTCGAAAAGTGGTAAACCACTTTCTTGGCTGACTGTACCTACACAACATCAGTTAGTTAAATTAGTAAGAATTAAATGAGTGGACCGCGATGGTAGAAACTTCTACCGATGACCCATACCTTCATGGTTTCGCCGAGTTTTGCTGCGTTCCTCTATGTACAATTGTACATAAGCTATGAAGAGTTCCCGGAAGGCTCCCTGATTACCCGCCGCTGAGCCGCCGCGTCACGCCTCGTCACGCCGCCGTCACGCCGCCGTCACGGCGTCGTCACGGCCCGTCCGATTTCACGCGCGGTGTCCGTCACTGTTTAGCGTGTTATCATTTTAATATGTCGAGTGGGTGGTCGCGTTCACCATCGCGGGCGAGAGACTTATTTCATCAACTTCTCGTTAGATAACGGCTTCTTCGATTGAATACTCCTAGAAATGACGCAGGCACTATTTTATTTTGAAAGACTGCATTGGCAGATGCGATGTTACCTTTTCAACCCAGAAACCAAAAGCTATATCGTATGGTTTTCCCCTCAGAGGCTAAGTTTGCACATAAGAAAGCCTTCTCTGTAGGAAATCCACTTACAAAGATTAGTGTGGTCATTATGTCAACTATTTATATTCTTACATAAATTACAACAATTAGATTACATTTATTTGTGTGATGAGCACAAATATTTGTTCCTGAGTCATGGATGTTTTCTATGCATCATAAGTATTTGTATATTATATATATATCGTTGTCTGAGTACCCACAACACAAGCCTTCTTGAGCTTACCGTAGGACTCAGTCAATCTGTGTAAGAATGTCCTATAATATTTATTTAATATTTATTTATCTATTTAATTTCATTGGTACGAGCACGAGCCATGGTTCAAGCCAGTTCTATATAGTCACACAAAACCAAATCGGCCACCAACATTAAGTCCGCTAATTTTATAACAAAAAAGTTAAGCTAATTTGATGTTCATTACCTGTTTGTTGTTTGAAGAGCGCCGCAGTGGCGGAGTCCCACGGCACGTTGCTAAGTTGTAGCTTGCGCAAGCGCGATCATGGACGTGTGTTTGTAACAATTATAAGGATATTAGCTGCGCCCGCGTCGATAATTAAACGATGTCGGCTCCCGCGCAGCGGCGCGAGCCACGAGCGCCCGCGGGCACGCTTCCAACGGTGTGAAACATTTATAAATTAGCCATAAGCAATAGCTAACCGTTTTTGGTTAGTTTTATTGTGACTAGTGAAAACAAATCATTAATTCTCTTCTATCTTGCGTTGTCGAGGCCTGTGTCTAGCATGTATGAAACAATGCTGTGGCCCTACAACCAATAATTTAAGCTCACATGTATTACTTATTGAGCACATACCTGCCACCATGTTCTGCCCTTATACTCTGTTTCTTAGTACTTTTATTGCTGGAATTTTTCATGCAATGAAGCGATTTTAACTACTTAGGTACGACAATTATACACAAACCCAACCACATAAATAGGTAACGTAACCAGCTCTTAAGACGATACGATACAGGTCAATTTTCCATACAAACGCTCTCGACTATTTCCTCCCTGGTTTTTGAAGATAGAGTAATGATTTTTTCAACACAGATTATTATTATTTTTATCTGTGTCGAAACGTTTTGATTTTTTTTGCTATTTTTATTTTAAAATACGCTAGAGCCAATCAAAAATTAAATTTCTAAAATCGGCTGTTCTTAATGGATAAATCTAGGTAATAACAATAGTATATTTAACTGAAATTCCCAAATTGAAAGGGGAGCTCCTTTCCATTTTAGCATTTTCGCTCCCGTAGCGTCCTAAACACCACCCGCTGTCGCTCCTCGCTCGCGCCGCTGCAGATATTCTCATGCACCGGCCACTCTGCCCCAGATGCCCCAATTACGGGCACTTTCCCCGCGGTCAGTGCCCCCGACCCGACCCTCTCAGCCCAACACCAGTGCCGACACACAACCTCCTCTCAGACCAGCACAACCACAAATATCGCATTAAATTAAAGCCTCCCGCCGCGCAACAGGATACTTCGTGTAAAAACTTTGAAGCGCCATTGTTTTAGTTTCCGCTTATCTTTCAAATCTTCTTCGTGGTTTGGAGATCAAAGTTTAAACTGATTGTGTTACAGAAAGATATCTTGAATATTTAAAATTGGAGATACTAATGTTTATAAACATGCACTATGTATTCAATGACACTCAAATGACAGTAATAATGTTCGTTAGATCGTTACACGCTTAACAAACACGCTTAACAGCAAAAGGGAGTGTACAAGTTTCTAATGGGGTGGCAACGCGCATGTGACACTCTTTGAGTTGTAGGCGTCCATAAGTTACGGTGACCGTTTTCCGTCAGGCGGACCGTATGCTTGTTTGCCACCGACGTAATATTTAAAAAAAAAAAACTACTTCTTGGATATGTATTATAAATTCAATTATAAGTTATTTCTCTTTCTCTTAAGTGTGCTTTTTCCCAAATACCTTTAAAATGTATTTACTCGATACGCAATTATTTGATCGGGGATGCACAGTACTTAGTTAGCTCTACAATGTAGCACCAATAAGTAATAGAGTTCAGTTTCGACCAAAACCTACGCCACGGGACCACAGACACTCACTCCAGAAAAGGAACGCCGCGATGTCCACGGCTATGTTCAGGAAAGCCATTTACTATAAACCAAGCTACTTAGCGGACACGGCAGGCTCGGGAATTAGAAGCGGCCCGCGGCGTCGCGCGGTCGTGACAATTAGCGCCACGCCAGCGCGTGTACCGCCGACGTGTGCCGTGACGTCACGACCCCTCCCTCCCCCGGACACGGTGACATGCACCTCATTAGCGCGCCGCGACTCCTCCCGCGATCTCTGACCCCGGCCGAGACACGGTCTGGTCTGGTTACAAGCTGCGTGGTGCGGCGACGGTGCGGTGGTCTGCGACTCTTGGTAGCTAAGGGTACGTAGCCAAATCCACAAACGCTTATTAGGATTATATCGTTATCGTAGCTAGCTACTACCTCTATCGCTCTTCCGTATTGGAGCGAGAGAGCCAGATTGGGTCTCGATCGGCGTCTATTGGCGTTAACGATTTTTATTTCGATAGCTACGGTAGGTATGCGCTTTTCATCGAGTCTCGCTTGCATCTTGATATCTGCTAAGTATTTTAACACATACATGACATAAATATCATGTATTAGGTACCAGAACAACTAGATCTGATGCATATCTGTAACATGATGACGAGTACCAAAATGGGTTTAATTTAAATACGGTTAGGGGGGGGTTTGACACTAAAGAGAACATAAGTTTACGTTACAAACTCACACGTAGTAATAGGATTGCAACCTCTACATCCGCTACAACTTATACAAGTATAACATTCTATAAAGAAGTGGGTACATAACATATACCGTTGTACCTGTTTCGGGCATTGAGAGAGCGAGAAATTTTATTGCAACCAGGAATCAATTAAAGTAAAAGGAAAGTTGCGAGTCTGCCTGTCACGTGTCATAACATTATAACCGTACGTGAAGGCTCCGCCGTACAAGTACACGTTCACAGCCATCATGTTGCATAGCAATTTTGAAATTCATTAGTCCGCTTAACGTAATAAAAACACACAGTTTTGCGGACATAAATTGCTTTTAAACTTTCTTGAGTTTCAGAATTCTACTTGACATTGCTTACAGTTATGCCGATGTTGAGGCGACGCGATCCGAGGATTGCATCCCAATTACAGTTTATTATTATTGGTTCGCGCCAAATTTAGTAAAACGGAATACTTACGGTGTCACCTCGGAGTCTGCCTGTCGCGACTGTCGCGAGTGTGGTGCGCTGAGCGGCGGCGGCGGACGGCACGCCAGCCATCCCGCGCCTGCCATCCATCAATCGGTGTCATCCTCCACTCCACTCGTCTCTCGTCTGCCGCATTTGCAGCTTCCATTCATTTACCCATGCGAGGTTTAATTGAGTTACTGGTTTAATTACTGCCTATTACAGAACCTTTGTTTTCTTCTTTTTTTGCAAGAATTGAGGTCGCTATTGGTAGTTAATGCATTTTTAACCGACTTCAAAAAAGGAGGAGGTTCTCAATTCGACTGAATGTTTATTTTTTTTATTTTTTTGTATGTATGTTCGGAGTCGGGGCCAGCCTGGGTGGAGCAAACAGGAAATAACAAGGCGACGAACAGGTCTGGTACCGACTACAAAAATAATTGATTTGTTTATAATTTGGATGTTTAGATTATTGCAATCCGATAAGAAATCTGAATTCAAAGGTTTATTATTTTTTGCTTTTTAGTTTCTCCGTGTTTTGTAATGCGCTTATTTTTGAAGGCGGTTTTATTTTAATCAACTTTGTCATTAATCGGAAATAGTAAAATTATATTGTATTTAGAAAGCAGCAGGTTATAACTTTTTCTGAGAAATTACTAATCATATAAGATTTTATCATATAATATTCCGGACAAATAAGTCCATTTATAGAACCCGAGTGTCCTAACATTGATTCGATCCCTCTAGCAAATAGAATATATGCAGGCAGCCTCGCGGCAGGTGACGCCGCGCTAACTGCGCTCGCGCATTGATAAATAATACATGTAACTTATGAATTGCTTACATCGCGGCTCTTTCCTTATTAGCCGCTGGCTTGTCTAATGCCTTCGCTCATATAACAGCACTGCATTCATCTAACCGTACACGGGTCTTAAGGCCTAGCAACTGGGTTCAAAAGCGGTCTGTTAGTGGACGATGAATTTATGGTCATAAAGAGCGACAGGCTGCCACAAGTGGTCACTGCAGCGGAGTGTCTTAATTTGTGATAATCGTAACGGGTTTATTTAACTGCGCAACTCATGTGTACATGTAGATACTCGCTCATGGATGTTGCTGACCTTATTCATGTATACTATACCAGTGAGCACAAATTACCCAACATTAGATGTTATTTTAGACGTTATTAAGCAAATAGCCGTTAATCTAATTGGTGTATAGTGTGTACCTATATGTCAATTGTCTTGGAGTAGTTTTCCTAATCCGTTGATATTCTTCCCTATTCGCATCACATTAAATAAATAAATATAAATATAAATATTGGGGACACCTTACACAGTTCAACTTAGCCCCAAACTAAGCAAAGCTTGTACTATTGGTGCTAAGCGACGATATACATACTTAAATAGATAAATACATACTTATATACATAGAAAACATCCATGACTCAGGAACAAATATCTGTGCTCATCACACAAATAAATGCCCTTACCGGGATTCGAACCCGGGACCGCGGCTTAGCAGGCAGGGTCACTACCGGCTGAGCCAGACCGGTTGACATTATTTAATTAAAGTGCAGTGGCAAGAAGCAAAGCAAGCTTCTGTTAAATTTAAAAGCTAGTTTAAATAAAGTAGTAGGTATTTCAAATATACCTACTGTAAAATAAAGCAACTAATTGGAACACGTACGGGTTTTAAAGGTAATCCAGCCGGATTGTTAACATAAAAGACGATTGGCTCGGTTGTCGGACGATTTGCTCGAGTGTCAATTTGTCTTCGTGGTCGTAAACAAACAGCGTTCGTCGCAAGCATCGCGTCGCGTCGCGTGTGATTACAGGGCATCGCGTCGCCTCACATTATAATGTTACTGCCGTGCCGCCGTAAAACTGCTCATCAAGGGCTCTTAATGTCGCACTTTAGCGAGCTAACTGTAATCTAATAATGAACGTTAGGTTTCATGTCTAATTCAAATTGAGTGGATTAATTATAACATAACACATATTAGGATCTTTATTACGTTCTTTAGACCTATGCCCGCTTGCTAATATACTATATTAGGTACAACAATCCGCTTTTAAATAGCACTGACAACTAAAAACTGTAAGTACTTAGTTACTTACCTATTAACAGCTGATGGATTGTGAAAGCTACTTCAGTCAGTCTAACACTTTCTGCTTGGAGTTCTGAAGCTGTGCTGTATCTTCATATTCTACTATGTATTCTGAATCCATGTCATCAGTTCCGTTACATTCGCGGTTGGGATGCGAGCCTCACGCCGCCGCCGCCGCCACCGCCGCCGCTGCACGCACGATACATCGGCGGCGTGCATAATAAAACTCCTCGGTGATTACGATTAGCCTAATGACGGCCGAGGTCAGGCGAGCAGGGAACACGAACGGGGGTAAAATCGCAACCGTTACCGCACCCGCTGCTTCCCGGATGCTGCGCTGCGTCGGCGCCGGCGCACACATAATCAACTTCCTTCATTAGACGAGGAAACCTCCTTTAAAGTACTCTCCATATCTTTATATTGGACTTATCACTTTCATTTTAATTCAACCCACTTCAAAAACACACCTAACTAATAACACACCTATTTATTTAATTAGACATAAATCATCTGTTAAAAAATCCTATTACAACTTAAAACCACAGTAAACGTAGATACTTACTCGTATAAGTCGTATTATATCAGTCAGATCTTAGACCACAGACGTCCCCAAGTTGGTCCTCTACAAAAAGAGGCCATAAGTACCATTGCATCGTTACTCTATGCCTTTGTTAACTTATGACCAATAATTACTCTTGCAAACATTGTAGCTTATTGGAAATCCGAAGCACACGTGAGTGATACGCAACTCTCGATAATTTACCGGCACATTCCGCGAAGTAGGCAACAAAATGAAGCTCCCAACGAGATATGATTTAGTAGCGTTCTTACCGCGCATAAATAATGAATGTTATTACTGCGCCGAGAAAAAACACACAAACACGCGTTGGACAAAAAGCGGCCGTTAAAATCCGTGCAAGCAAAGCTTTTAAGATACGCATCTCCAAACTAAAAGCTCGGATGCACGCGACGAGAGCCTGTGTGTGTGTGCCAGTATCTACTGCCGGTATGTGTGTGCAGATGACTTGTGCCAAGGGGTACCCGTGTCGAAGAATACTCTGATATTTATTGAAAAACACATAAGACATTGTTAAACTATCAAAATTAAACGCCGTTTTTCATCAGCATGCGAAACATAAAACCAAAATAATGTTATTCTCAGTCCACGTCCAAGTCGTCCAAGCTATCAACACATACAAAGGAAACTGGTTATGTTCCAGAGCGCTTCTCCTAACTTACCTCTTTGGGAGATTAAAAGGCTCCACTTTTAGGTACCGAGTTATGATACAAGTGATATTAGCGTTTTGATTTGGGCTGTCTGTGGCCGGAGTACCAATAATGGGCGCTGCACGCTGGCTGCATTAGGAGCGCTTGTGTCCGCGTCACACGTCACGCGCACGTCACGCGGCCGGCGGAGATACCATCGCACCACAATGAGCGGTAGTTGCTATTGTTGGCCGAAAGTGTTCGGATATTGGCCGTAATCGACGTTGCCACACAACGCTTATCAGAGATGGCCAAAGATTGTGTTACATAACTAGGTGATTGATATGTAATAAAACTACTCAGACTGCGACATCTCTAAGCAGAGGGAGACTTAGGTTAAAGTTAGTGTTGGTCTTTAGGCTTTATACTTGCACCAACCACTTAACTCAGGGTCAGTGGGCTGTCATCTGTCAAATTCCATATAAAATGGTGGGTTAACCCTCCATTTTCGCTGGTGCAAGTGGCCCTTAAAGGATTAAAATGTCAGAAATTCTGAAATTATTTTTCAGACAATTCGTTTTTAGTTTCTGGTCAATGTACTTTTTTATGATCAGCCAATTGAATTGATTGCTCATGATGATCTGTTTCGCCTAGAACTGGCCCTCGAGTAGCGTAGGGTGAACAAAAAGTAACGTTGCACCAATATTTTCTACTATTCTCTCCGTTAGCCCAGTTTGCTTAAAAAAATACATATAATTACTTATTTCGGTATACATCATTCGTTTATGTGTAGCAAGAAGGTTGTATTTAGATACAATAAAGGCAAAATACCTTACATATATGTATAAAGAGAAGAAAATACATTTTAAATGAGACATGTAATGTAGATTTATCAGTTCTCGGAAAAGTTCTCAATCTAATCTGTCTTTAAATAGCATCACACCTCACGCCGCCTACGGCGCACTGTGCCGGGAAAACTCCGCCGATCTTTACTTCCTATTTGACACTGGGCACGTTTTGCAGTACTTATACAAATAAGCACTGATAAATTGATAAAATACTAGTGTCCTTACCCAGGAAGCTCAGATAAGCTGTGACAGGCCGGTCCCGTGTGACGGATGAAGCCCCCGCTGCACGCTGTGGCGTCACGCGCTCTACAAATACCCGATCTGTAATGAATCGTGCCATGCGCGCGCATTATTAATTGTACCACCACCATCCAGTACCAACTAATAACCATTATAACTAATAACAATCACCTGGCAGCACTTCTATTCACAACGCATGATAAATTAATCAATCCAACTATCATTTATAAACTCATTTCGCTTTAGAAAGTTTAGACAAAGCCGTATAGTATTCAATTAAAGTAATTAAAGTGTAACGATAAATCGAGCTCAATTTGCTTAACGAACAGTTACATTTGCACTAATTAAAATATAATTGTTGTAATATTGTGAAATTGTATCCGACTGTGCAAGCTGCAACTCGAGTATTAATCTAATATCCCCTGCTGTTTATATTGGTAGCTGTGGCTGCAATACCAGTATTACATGGTAATGTTACATTCTTAGTGCCAATGCATAAAGACATGCATGGGGCATGTTTACTTAAAATATGTCTATTTACTCTTGATTTAAAAAGATTCCAGATATAGCGGGTCGGCAATAGATGTGCAGAAACTGAGTTTCAGCCCTTAGCGTTCGCATGATAAAGCTGGAACTGTTTCTATACATGGTATTTTTATTTATTTATTTATTTAGTAAAAACATGTTTGCATGACATTACAGTAAAACCAATGCGTCACGAAACTTAGATAACAAAAAACACAGAAAATAAAAATAAAATTAAACAATTGATTTGGGCGATGACGTCACAGCGTGGCTCCGTTGCGTCGTTTGCCCCGGTGTGGGATTTGGCAGGTTGCCCCGGAACCGCCGAAAAACCACACCTTTCGGCCAGAAGTCTGCGCTCGCGATGGTGTCCTGCAGCGGCCGCGGCACGCGCACAACGAACGAGCTGAAGTGCACGTAGTGACGCGACTGCAGCTGTTGCACCCTCAGCGTGTAGCCAGTCTTCCGGCGAACGTAGTCCGCCACCTCGTCGGCCATGGCGGAGTAATGCAGGCGAGACACGTAGAGCGCCCTACTCGGTGTGGCAATCCGTAGACCAGAATTCACCGGTTCCGCAGAGCCACACATAGTCTTGCGAGCCGCTCTGCGCGCCTTGCTCTTCTTTTCCACCAATGTGAACCCCTCTTCATCCACATTGGTGCGGGAAGTATTTTCCTTGGCAGGTGCCCGTACTTCACATCCCTTTGTAGTTGGTGTATTGACCCGGCTAGTTGCAGTAGACCGGCCGGCAGTGACGTCAGCGTATGCACGCTGACACCGTGATTTCGACGAAACAGGAGGCGGCCGCGCGCGCGGAGGGAGGGGTGCGCGCGGGGCGGCGGCACGTGCAGCACTTTTTACAGCGTCAGCAGCGTGCAAACTAACCGACACGACACGAGTGTCCGTAGGTCGATGATCGCACTCTAAGTCTGAAACAGCTGACCGAGCTGGAGCATAACGCAAACATTTGATTTCGTTGCGTAACTCGGTAATCGTTTCCATGCTAGCTTCAAACTTCGAGATAACTGCGGCTAAACTTGTTTTTAGGGCCACGATTTCCCTAAACAAGCTGCGAACGTCGACGTTATCCGGATCGTACGGCGGAACGATGATATCCGTCGCAACAAACTCCGGAATCCGATCGTTGTACTCCTTCAGGATCTTCTTAATGTCCTCGAGACTTTTCTTCCCGGTTTCGTCGCCTCTCCGGTGAGGTACATAGGTGCCGGCAATCCCAAGGGACTCGCACAACACTCTCTTCGCTTCACAGATGTCGTCCACGGAGAACTTCGACGCACGCGAAGACATCCGGAAAGCAGCTGCCGCATCCATATGGTATGGTTTTTGGACCAATGAACATGATGTAGCATGTCTCTGGTGGGAATGTAGTTATTAGTTATTAAATTGGTCTAACTCGATCGTTTTCTTTTAATTGCAAGATACTTAAGCAATCAAACATAACCTATCCTCACCAGAAATTACTGGTCCTTGGAGCCGGAAGCGAGAAAGCTAGCTGTCGCCCGCGGCCCCGCCTGTCCCGTGCCGTCTGCCCGTGCGTGCAAGCGCGCACATGCTCGGTGCTGTAATATCATTGTTTATTATAACTTGTGAGTTATCGCCCGAAGGCGGACTGAGTCAGTTAGGACCATCGGAGATAGGTAAATTGAAACTACTGGTGACGTCGCTGCAAAGTAGTGGTGCTTGTGCTAAAGTACATACTTTTCCTCAGAGATGCAATGATACACTATAAAAAAAAAAAAAAAATGACGCTGTCAACTTCAAACGTGTTTTGCTAATCTCTCTAAAAAATTTTTGTATATTTTGTATTTACATGTTGATTTTTGAGTTACTTTTTGTGGAAACCAGAACCCAAGTCAGTTCTACATGTGACCAAACTTATATTTGGTATATTTCACCATAAAAATGATCGACATGTACGACAAGACAAATATCACGGAATGATTACGAGAAGTAAAGCACGCGGAACATCAGCGGTTCTACAAAGCGCACGCCCACCACCCTCGCCCGCCTCGTCCGTCTCCTCGCAACCGCCGTCGAGCGACGAGTTCGCCACCGCCGCGGCTGACACCAGCGAGTCGAGCGACGAGAGCGGGCCGCCGCCACCGCCGCCACGACCACCTGCGCGACGAGGGCGGCCACCGCTGCCGGCACGCTTGGGGCCTGCGGGACATCCTGCCCCGCCCACGGCTCCCGCTGCCGGTGGTGTAGTGCGCCGCATGAGATGGTCTCAGTTGATGAACGAGAACGTCATGCGAGCGTACTATGGGGCTACAGAGGGGGGAACTAGGCTGTCAGCGTATCGTCCAAGAATGCTGCTTCTGTTTCAGACGCTTGAACCCACCACCACCGTATCGGAGCAGCGACTATCGGATCAGGTGCGCGTCATTCAGCGGTCAAGGCGGTTGGATGACGCCACACTTGATCGGCTTCGCCAGGAGGCTCTCGCTGCTCGCGCGGACCCCGCCTCGGGGCGGAATTTGCCCGCCATGTCGCCGGACTCAGTGCCCGAACCCGACCTGGCACCGGATGCGCCGCGGGTTGATTCCGGTAACGACGGCGGGGACTTCGCGAGTCAGAGCGTGAGTGAGCCTGCTAATGAGCAACTGAGGAGG
The DNA here is from genome assembly GCF_023078275.1 of Leguminivora glycinivorella. NCBI lineage: Eukaryota > Metazoa > Arthropoda > Insecta > Lepidoptera > Tortricidae > Leguminivora > Leguminivora glycinivorella. The sequence goes on along the minus strand of NC_062983.1, from coordinate 23,094,252 downwards.
TCTTTGGAAGAGGCGATTACGCAGTATCGCTCCACAAACAATCCTAGGCCACGATTACCACGTCTGCCTATGAATAGACGCAATCTAGCGTTAATGGGAGCCTTAAACGCTTTACTAGAGCCATTTATACGGACTAGTAAAGATCTAGATGATACACACTCAATCATGTACTGCGGAGCCATCGCGGCGTGCCGTGTTGCTCGAGTCAAGTTTCCGGACGCTGACCGTGCAACTAGGACCACCGGAGGTGTCCCTGCATGGCAAGTACGGATCGAGCGTCGTATCAACTCGTTTAGGACTCTCATTGCAAAGCTGATCTGCTTCAGAGGGGGTAATAATCGCCCTCGAGTAATGCGTTTTGTGAACCAGGCATTCGCGGGGACGGACATCAGGCCCCGCGACTATTTGGCCAATGTCACAGAGCGCATCGACTTCCTGAAGCAGAAAGTCTATGCATGGGCAAGCCGTATTCGCCGCTACAGAAAGCGTGTGGACCGATTCCAGCAGAATCGTCTTTTTCAAAGCGACCAAAGGAAAGTATACCGAAGGTGGGAGGAAACCGACCCTCGTGTGTCTGACGTGCGGCTGCCGGATGCTACTGCCATGTCTGATTTCTGGCGTAGCATCTGGTCGGTGCCCGTCGAACACACGGAGAGTGAGTGGATGACCGTTGTCGAACGCGAGTGCGAGAACATCGAACCTATGGGGGCTATCACCATCAGCCCCGACGACGTAAGTTGTGCTACCCGTACGGCCCAGAACTGGAAAAGTCCTGGACCGGACGGATTGCACAACTTCTGGCTAAAATGGTTTCGATGCTCGCACTCGCGTTTGGCAACGCAATTTCAACAAGCCCTCGATCTTGGTTCTCTCCCACCTTCCCTAACAACTGGTGTTACTTTCCTGCTCTATAAGTCCGGTAGTACCACGGAAGCAAAAAACTACAGACCCATTACGTGCTTGCCTACATTTTACAAGCTCCTTACATCCATTTTGAGAGCAAAAATTAACGCGCATATTGTCGCTAACAACATTCTGGCTCCCGCTCAAAATGGATGTAGGGTTGGGTCCCGTGGTACTAAAGAGCTCCTCCTCATAGACATGACCATCTGCCAACAAGTTCGGCGGAACAAGGGAGCCATCTCGGCCGCTTGGATTGACTATAAGAAGGCCTATGATTCGGTGCCTCATTCATGGCTGAGAAGGGTATTGGAGCTGTATAAACTTGATGCAGCTTTAATATCCTTCCTGGCTGCATGTATGAGGCAGTGGACCACAGTCCTTCGTCAACCAGGAGGCAGGGATGGCCCCCTGGCCCGCAGGACTTCATAAGGATTGAGCGAGGAATATTCCAGGGTGACAGTTTGAGTCCATTATGGTTCTGCCTAGCTCTGAATCCCCTCAGCACGCTGCTGAAGGATTCTGGGCTAGGTTGCCGGCTTCGGAGAGAGGGTGAAGTCATCTCTCACCTTCTGTACATGGACGATCTCAAACTATTTGCACCGAACACCCAAGACCTGATGGTGCTATTGAAAACCACAGAAGTTTTCAGTACCGCCATCAGAATGGAGTTTGGTGTCGATAAGTGTGCGGTCATGCATGTAAAGCGGGGGAGGTTGTAAATTCAGAACATTTTCAACTTTCTGAGACGATGTCGTTCAGATCTATCTCTGAATCAGAAACCTATAAGTACCTTGGTATGTCACAGTCGTTGGGTATTGAGGATGTTGGCATTAGACGGTCGGTGAAGGAGCGCTTTTTCAGTCGGCTCACAAAAGTCCTTAACAGTCTTTTGTCAGGAGGCAACAAAGTGCGCGCCTTTAACGCCTGGGTAATGCCTCTACTCACATACTCCTTTGGCATACTACGGTGGACCCAGACTGAGCTGGACGCCCTGGATCGGAGGGTCCGTTCACTGCTTACCACACATCGTATGTTACACCCGCGCTCGTCTGTTATGAGATTGTACATCCCACGGAAGTGCGGAGGTCGAGGCTTCCTAAACGCCAAAGATCTCCACAACCGTGAGGTGTACAATCTCAGGAATTACTTCCTTAACAACGAGTGTGGGATGCATCGTGATGTGGTGGCAGTTGACGGAAACCTCACGCCGCTCTCCTTGGCGAAAGAGAACTGGCGCAAACCTGTGGTACTAAGTACTGCGGACCGCAAGGCGGTATGGGAGAGCAAGCAGCTACACGGGCGGTTCTACAAGGCCCTCACGGGACCCGATGTAGACCTGCTCGCATCGGTGAACTGGTTACGATTCGGGGACCTCTTCGGAGAAACCGAGGGTTTTGCCTGTGCAATTGCGGACGAAGTTATGATGACGAACAACTACCGGAAATATATCCTGAAGGACGGTACGGTCGACATTTGTCGGGCATGCCGCCGTCCCGGAGAGTCACTCAGGCATATCATTTCCGGTTGTTCTCATCTTGCTAACGGCGAGTACTTGCACAGACATAATCTCGTAGCCAGGATTATTCACCAGCAACTTGCTCTTCAATACGGCCTTGTGGACCGCGAAGTACCGTACTACAAGTACTTACCTGCGCCAGTTCTTGAAAATGGTCGTGCCACGCTCTATTGGGATCGATCTATTATCACTGACAGGACTATTGTAGCCAATAAGCCTGACATTGTGATAATAGATCGACTGCAACGCCGGGCAGTGCTCGTTGACATCACCATCCCCCATGATGAGAATCTCGTGAAAGCCGAGAAGGACAAGTCCAGTAAGTACCTAGACTTGGCTCACGAGATAACCGCCATGTGGGATGTTGATTCAACGATCATTGTTCCGATAGTCGTTTCAGCGAACGGTCTCATAGCGAAGAGTCTCGACCAACATCTTAAGAGACTCTCGCTAGGTGGCTGGATCAAGGGCCAGATGCAGAAGGCGGTGATCTTGGACACGGCGCGGATAGTCCGACGGTTCCTCTCTCTGCAGCCCTAACCACCGGCAGCTTGGGCCCTGCCCCGCTGCTGGCGGCACCCTAGGTTAGGTTTTTTATAATGTGTTTATATGTTTTTTTATATTGTTTTGTATGTGTTTTTGTATTTTACTTTTATATCCATATTATAAACAGCCTAGCCTAAGATAGAAAATAAATACTGGGAATAATTTATTATTTACATCCTTTGCTGTACATGCTGACGCCCAAAAAAATAGACGCAAGACTGACACTTTGCTAATTATCAGAGGACGGAATTGCTCATGGCGTCAATAGAGTTGGAACGTTTAATTTTATCGACATTTCAGTTTCAAATTCAGTAACTTCTTATATTTCTGACTTTAACATTGACCCCTGATTAGCTGATTCGACCATTTCATTTTAACCTCTTTGATTAGATCAAAAGTAAATTGTTTGACATTTGATTACCATTTCTGCCACTAGTCCTTTTCCACCTAATTCACGTTTGAAAAAAAAATCGTTAATCCAAAACGAACAGTCAACAAATGGATAAAGAAGTATCCTTGTCTTACTTACGACCAAAACAACTCAACAATATCTGATAATTTCAGTTTAATCGATAGTCGATAAAATTTATCGTTCCAACTGTATTGACGTTTGATTTTTGCCATGAACAATTCCGCCCTCTGCTAATTATGTATGATGCGATATGCGACAATGACGAGGAAGATCATTTTGTCTTCTGCCCTCCGTTGTATGCTCTTATTTCTTAGTCTCATTGCGTCTGTCTCTCAGAGTAAAGACACGGTATAAAGACTGACAGTGTTTATTATTGCCTGGTCCCGGACCGAGGAAGAAGCTTGTCGCCGGCGGCCGCCGCGTGCGCGCAAACAAGAGTTGGCCAACAACTTACAATAATGTACCAGTCTTTTATTAATTTTCCTCTCACTAGCTCGGAAACACGTGTTTTATCCTTTAATACCAGCGGGTAAAAACGCACTTTATCCACTTGTGGATAAAGTAATTTGTCCTTGAATATAGTCAAATTTTCTGCTTTAAAATTGATCAAAGTGGGTGAATCTAGTGATTAAGATGATTTACCACCAGTAGAACTACTGAAATCAGTGATTTACCACTAGTAGAACTACTGACTACTGAAATGAGGGGAAAAGTTTTGTGTTACACACGGGTGCAAATGTATTTTTCACCACACCAACTGGTAAAGGCTTTCTTTGCTATTCGAAAACAGATAGCAAAATTGCATTTTATCCACAAGGGGGCAAAGTAATTTCATACAAATTTTAACTCGATGTCTTAATCTGGCTGCTAGATTTTACCTATAAATGATGATTTTGAATCATAAATATTGAATAAATTGATGGATTTTATTTATTTTGATGTTTTGTAGTCTGTATTTTGTTCGTGTTGGTGTGGTGAAAAATTTTGTGTTTCACTCGGTGGCAAAGTTTGTTTAACCTTCGTGCCTTGATACCCTCGCAACGCTCAAGATTCCACTTTTTGAACCACTCGCTACGCTCGCGGTTCAATATTGGAATCTTTCGCTTGCTCAGGTATCAATATTGGCACGTGCGGTTAAACAACTACTTTGCCCCCTTGTAAAACAAATAACTATTACTTCTCGTGTGTTGAAAAACTCGCCAAGCTCAAGATTCTATTCTCGAACCACTCGCTTCGCTCGTGGTTCAACTATACATTCCTTTCCGTTGCTTCGTTTTTCAATTCCACACTCGGCGTTAAAATACAACTTTGCACCCTTGTATAACAAATAACTATTATTGCTTTCTTATCACATCACAACCATCGTAGAGCTACTGCGTTTTCAGATGTGCAAGGATGTTAACCGAACATGTTCGGAGAAAACGCGTGGTTGCGTCCGATATATTTATTTTCAGTTTTCAAATACTGAGCGGTTCAAGTAAACTCAAAAGATGTTTCACTGCATCATATCTACTTGAGCTGTTATTTTCATTGTAGGATCACATCAGCATTAACAGTAGTAAGCCATTAAAAAAATCACCATCTGCACACATTGTATACCTAAACCTAATAATTTTCTGTTTCTCAATTCGACTGGATCAAATAAAAGTACAACGTTATTCCTATTAATATATTATTTTGTTTGGTAAGCAACTAAGCATCGTATTCTTTTCACCAGACCTTTTAATCTAAACTAAGCCGTCAGTTACACTATGAAATAAGAATATTGAATAAAGAGTGGGTTATCTAATGCATTAGTTTAGTGTAAACGAGCGCAGGCGCAGCTCGCAGGCGAGGGCGTCGGGTAACGGAGCGGTTGACGCGATCAGCGGCGCCGGCGCGCGCTGGCGATACCGCCCGAACAGGGGGTGGCGGCCACGATGAGTTTGGTGCTGGGGAACCAATGTCGAATCGTTTAGGATTGCCTGAAACGGAAAATTCTGAAAAAACTTTTGGTATCACACTAAAATTCTGTAACGGTAACCAAAGTTACCATAGCTATGCGCTTTTCCATACTATACAGTAAATATTTAAACTCTTTTAACCTCTCTAACGTCCCATATACTGCAACATTTGCTATTTGCTTCAGCTATTAAATTCAAACCGGGAAAGTATGGTGAAATTTAACACGTTTTCCACGATAAATAAATTTCTGATTACAATTTTTGGAAATCCGTGCGCTTGCCAACTCTGGTCATTAATTCACGATAAAAGTCCATAAATCATGATCGAAATACCCTCTTCGATATCCAACCACAAACATGCACTTTAAGAATGCATTACTATAAATAAGTACTTAGATCATGTAGGTCATATTTAATTGGATCGCCGAAAGGCTCCACTCGTTGCGCTGACTCACCAAATCAGAACGTTTAGCCTGATTGATTACGAACCAGATTAAACGCTAAACTTCCGAGCCTATTTGCATAAAAACGAGGAAGGTGAATAACCTCCCTACCCTCTAATCTGTTTAAAAATTACTACAACCGAACGGAGGGGAGCTTAACATTGTCTAAAGATTATAGTCTCCACACATCACTCACGTGAATTGTGGAGCTAAGGAGAGAGACAAAGCAGAGATTGATGGTCGCTTGAATAGCTGTAATATTAGAGGTATTTAGCACCGCACAATACGTGTTTATTGTTTAAGTCGCGGAGATTACAGCCCACGTTTGTCAACACGAGTAAAAAGTAACTGTTGGCCGGGATGAGAGCCCGGCTTGTTGCTCTGCGCGGGCGCACACCTGCGCGCGTCGGGCGACCACGCCGCGCGCGCGCGGCCGAGGGACTTGTTTACTGAGGGTCAATAAATCTGTTAACAAATGTTTGACATGCAGATCGGAACGTCGCCTTCCCTAAACAGCAGAAGTTTGGAGTTTATGTTAAATTAAATGTAAGTTGATTGTTGTTTTGTTGATCATATGCTGGTTGCTTCCTCATGATCATGAATGAACATATGTACTTTCCAATGTAGCATAAAACATCTATCAATTGTTTTTATTACGAGTATAAATGGGCTTACTTTTGGCCACAGACTTAGCCAATGGCAAAGATATGGCCTATGATGGAGTGAGCTCGCTCAGAAGATGATGCTTGGTCAGTGTTCACTTTCGATTTGAAGGCTGAAGGCAGTTCAACCTCAATAGAGAATTCTATTAGAAACAAAGCCATGAAAAAAACAATTTACGTGGTCTACTTATTGGAATTGTCCTGAAAAGAGTTGTTTCGAGATGGTGTCAGTACCAGGACGAGGGAGTAGCGTGCAGCGCAGCGAGCAGGCTGCTGCAGCGCCGGCGGTTAATGCGTCTGCGCACGCACCGCCGTAGCGCGATATTGCTAGCTCTACATAGGACAGAGAGAATAGGAGATGCTGTGTCGCACTACATATAATAACCAGCCTCTGAGGTATACTGAGGGGGGTAGACACCTGCTTATAAAGGAGAATGAGCTCTATAAAAATCTTGTTTTGTATTTGTAATTAGATATTAAAATAACTGTCAAATCTTGCATCCTAAATGTTGCTATTAACACGTCAGTTCTTCGCATGAACATCGTGCCGATTCTAGTAAGTAAATCTCTTCTAAATCTACATACATGGTCTCGCGGTTCAATATGAATATCTACTTAGTTTTCTATGTCCAGGTAAATTGATTTTATATCCTTGTCAGCGCATCTCTCCAATCGACCTCGTGGCCTCTATAGATAGTATAGACTTGCCGCTCATAGAAATGTAATTTCATTTCGCTGCATATTCTCCGCACCGTGTATGACCGCCTTAATAGGTCAATTAGGCTCGCTAGCGGTATTCTGTACTGTACCTGTCTGCATCTCCCATCCACATCTAAACAGCCTGGCGTTCCCGCGGCGCGGCGCGGCCGCCGAGCGAGGCTCTAAATCAGTCCGATCTAAATCAATGCCATTTAGTAGGCACGGGATTTAAAATTCAACCAGCACGCTATGGTTTCCGCCACGCTCGATATTCGCGCTACGCATGCGCGATCCGCGATAGCGGATTTCAATATATAAATATTGTAATGGCGGCGTGCACGCAGCGGCGGGGGAAGTGGCTAGTTACAAGTACCATTTGCATTTCCGAGCTTCGGCTGATCGCAGGCAAAAACTTTACGCTGGAGTTTCTTTAGAGAACAAGCTCTGTGGTCACGAAAACTTATTATACTACGTCGGTGGTAAACAAACATGCTGCACGCTGCACGGTAATAAATGTTGAGTGAGCTCATGAACGCCTGTTAGGAACGCCTACTGACTCGTTAGGAATTTCCCGGAATACGAGTATAGTCCTCGTCCCTAGTTCGCATTCAATATTCTCCCTTATTTTACAGTGATGAAGAATAATATTGACAATCAGTAACAAAACACAAGTGTGTTTTTGTTAAAACACCTCGAGTCAGGTGCTTTCATCCTCGGCGTCGATTGACACACATTGATGGCTGATGAATAAAATAACATTTGCAACCGGAAACATTATGTTCCTCGAGCGAGTTACTTTAAATACCTCTCCCACGACTCGGCTAAATCGAACGTCTGAGCTCTGCTTAGTTACAAGTTACAAAGTGATAAAAGTTGTAGGTTGTCGGTATTGAAAACAAACCACTCGGCCGCCTGGCGATGGCGGAGCATATCTAGCAGCAACAACTGCGTGAATAAGTAATCCCTGCGCCTGCGCCTGCGCCGGGGTCCGCGTACTTGGTACCTACTCGTATGAGCTCGCCTATCAGCTGATCGCGGCAGGTGCCGCGCGCATCATCATGCATTATTTATAAACAAATTGCCGTAAACTATTGTATTCAAATGTATTATTATTATTATTGTCCTTGTTCGGCGCATAGATCCCGCGATTTATTAATACCGCGCAAATATGCCGGGACCCGAGCCGAGCGCTATGGGAATTTAATTCGACTCGCGAATAACTCACGGGATGAATGTTTCCGTGCGACGTGTCTGCAGCTAAATCCAATTCACGCCTGTATTTCTATTTGTCATTTTAAGCTGTGGGGGCTTTTCAGTGCGCGTTTCATAATATTGAGGTATGTTTGCCGTATGAATGGGATTACGTTGTGAATAGCCGGTGTGGTGGACGTGGTGGTGTGACGGAGGGCGCGGAGTCACGCGAGGAGGGGTGTGTAGGGGGGGGGGGGGTTTGGCTGATACTAGTGCTATGAATATGAAATCTTATGACACCTCTCCACGCATATCCCCGCGATAATAAATGCTACATCAATTTATTCATTTGCATTTCTCTCACAAGTAGATCCTTTAGCTTTTAAACCAGACAAATATATTCAATAATTTAATCTTAAAAAAGGTAAAAATGTAAAACACAGTGGGAGGCATTTTCATAAATAGGTACCTATCTGCGCCTTTAAGATCTGATGATGATCACCCCTGAAGCAAATATCAGGTAGGTTTTCCACTGATACATTTTCCATTTTCCGGTACATTTTTACCAAGAGCAATCTCTATTTCATAATGTGTATTTACATAAATAGTCGCAATTAACTGTTGAAACTGTGGCAACATATAACGATTCAAAGTTAATATCACTGCTCTTAGTGCTCATGATTTTTAATATAAAGCATAACTAACTAGATTCCAAATAAAAACTTCAAGGAGATTTATTTAAGTACATATTAGCAATTAAAAGTGTATGTATGTAATGGTAGTTTTAATCGTTAGTCGCGATGTTTAATCGCTGTGTCCAATTACTGCGTGATTAATGGGCGCCGAATTGGGCCGCCGCCGGTTCGGCGATCTCGTGGACAATTATAACACACACTTGTGTTTCGCAGTATTTATATAATAACTGTGTTAATTACAACCTTAAGTGTTTTAAAGTTATTACATATATTAAAGCACCAAATGCATTTGGTTTGGCAACTTATTTTTATCTGCGTTAAATATGTTTTCCTTGTATTTTGTTAGACCTTTCAACAGAGCAACAATTACATTCTTCAATTACATAGGTACATATACATACATATATGCAGTAGCATTTACGAAATGATTTGTAATTTTTTTAGTTGCTAAACTAAATCCAACATCATGAATATTGAAAATACTCGTATTGTTACACTGACAAGCTTTAGCTCGTGTCTTAACATAGATACAACCAGCTGCAAAGCATGTTGACCCCCTAATACAAACACACTAATTCAGGGGTCAGCTATCTGTGCTCCGCAGCTGACCATACGTCGCACATATGGCACTGTACTCACTCATGAATAGAACAAATACATATAAATATTTCTTGTAAATACAAACAAAACAAAATGTATCAGAGAAAAATGAACGTATATAATATAAAAACAAGAAACGGATTCATCTTAACAATATTGCTAGCGACTTTTAGCGATCTGTTCTTTCGATCCATCAATCCATCCTGTTATCATTCGAAAAAATAAATCTTCCAAAGTTAAGCCTACTAAAGATCGAGCCCTGTTCTGTCCGGTTTGTAGTTACAATATTATTAGCATCCAACACTATGTAATCAGTAGAGCAGGAAAAGGTCACTGTGACGATTAAAATAATCCATTTATTAAGCTCGCGTATATGTTATAGTGAATCTTTGAAGATGTGTGCGAGTTGAGTGTGAGTAGTCACGCGGCGGTTCATTATCGTGAGACCGGGCCGCGGGCGCGGGCGCAGGGTTGACTCACCGCTCATTCAGGGTAATAAACAGTCGTGGATCAAATGATACGTACCCAAATGTAAGTACCTAAAATTAAAATAATCGTAAATTTAAGCAACATCACTTTAAGTGTCATTAAATTTGAGATCTTTAACATTTAAATATTCTCATATTGTAAGTACTATGTTACATGTTTATAAAATGTCCATCACCATTACCCATTGAACATTTAGAGGAAAGAGCTCCCTATACCCGGCAATGCTTATTACAGCTCCTTCTGGTGTTGGTGTATTCGAGCTTTATCAGGTAATTCGTCTGCTCTTTTTATTTCTATAAGTATATGAAATTTATTATTAGGTGCATTTTATTTTTATTAATTTACCTCTGGGTAGCAACCCTGGGTGTGAAGTGCGCATCTGCCGGCGCGGGCGCACGCTGTATGTACTCGTAGTTACTCGCAGCGATTTCGAGTGCGTCCACTGTTTGTTATAAATAATGTCAAGCGGTTGCTAACGGTGCCACCGCTGACGGATACTCGCGTCGCGCGCAGAATAGCCCTAATTAATAAGAGTAGTGACACTACATAGTGACTGCGGGGACTTCGTAACGGCAGCTACCATAATAGCTCGCATTATTAACCTAATGCTCTTTCTCTACAGTTTATGCACTGGAATATATTTATCCATTGAATGTTAAGCGAGCGATTATATTTAAAAATGGACCTTTCTGTACTTTTGATATTGTGTGTGTATTTTAGAACACTTTTGGATGCTGTTCTCTTACAGGACTCTAACTACAAATCGCATACCTAGATTTCTTTTTGTCTTCTATTTGCTGTTATACTGTTAGTAAATGATTTACAAAGTACAGTTCTAAGAATATTTTGCATTTTTTAGTTGCACCCTATGGGTATTTCTTTTCCGTCGAATTACTCTTGGCAGAGCAGACGTGATCACGTTGAATGACGAAGGATTCTACGCCAGTTCTCCTTGGCAGATGCTTCTCTGACACATAAGTAAGCGTTTTGATCTCATCAGTCAATGTTTTTGGGAACATCCTCCTCTTTCTTGACTTCCTCTGACAAGTAAAAATAAGGTTAGTCGTTAATCCTAAGATTAGACAACTACACAACAAAACACAGTAAAAAACGAATAAAACATTACACATATCTAAGTTGTAGTAGTAGACAGCTTCGCCACCTGTTTCAGCCAGCAACCACTTGAACTGCTGGTTGCCAACAGCTCTCGACGCCCGCGCACCGCGCCTCCACTCCACAAGTACGCGTCGTCGCGCGCGCGCGCAGCCATTACGATTCAGTCTCGAGTGCGTGGAGAGCTCTCCTCAGCCCATTCAGCTATGGGAACTTTTTGTAGCGTCTGCTCCTCGAGCTGTTGACTTGTTGTTACAGATAAACTGTTGTGTAAAGGGACTCGATTTATCAGGTTTAGTTATAGCGTTCTTGACGTTCTTCAGCTAGTGTGAGGGTCCCTTTGTCAACGGTTACATTTAAACGATGCAACAGTTGAATAATATTATGTTTTATTGGAAGGCCGAAGGTCTAGGTACTTACTACTCTTGAGTACATAGACGTCATTATATTTGCCTTCTTTTCTTCTCGAAGACCGCAGTAGAAGTTCGTTCGCAGGGCTTGTATGCACATGGTTCCGATCCTGATAGAATTTGGTAGATCCAAGGGTACCTAGCCAAATGCACACACACTTGCAATAATATCGTTTTCGTAGCTACGCATCTATCTCTACATAGCTCTTACGATCCCTATCGATCGACTGCGTTACGATCAGCGTCTAGCGTCAACGATTGCCATTCTATAGCCAATATATTCTAGGCCGGCAGGGTAGGTATAATATAGAGGCGAACTTATCTAGAAGAGATTTCAAGCTATAAGATCGAGTCGAGTGACAATTAAAACCTGTAGGATCTTAAATGTTTCATATACTTACATAGTTATTATAATAACTAAGCAATCAGGATGTGAGTGGAGCAGGCGGTGGCTGAAGCCCGTGAGTTATCGGTGCAGCGTGCATGGTGCGTGGCTCAGGCGCCGACAGCCGCAATATCTCGCGGATAAATTAGTTCCACGTCGCGTCGCGGAGCGGACCCGGAACGGAGGAGGCTTCAGCGAGATATTAAGTTGGTATTAATTGCGCGCGCGCCGTTCCCACCGCACCCCCAACCCCCCACCCGCACCCCTCCCGGCTTCCATTAGCAATAAACAACCGGATCGTGCGCGGTTCCGCGTATCTACATAACCCTGTATCTAATAGCGAGAGTAGCAACGCGAGCAGCGAGCCCGCCGCGCGGGCGCGGGCCAAACACTTGACAGATCACTTTTTGCGCTCTGAATCGCGAGAATAACTAACAACTTTTCTTGTGAAATCAATGCGATGTATGAAGCAAACTCATAACGGAAGTCATACCTGTGATATGAAATGCAATATAACTGACGTTTCGCAATTCCGCTCTTGATATCGCAAATTGCAGGCTGAGAGCGCTAAAAATATCCGTTGGTAATAATTATAAGTGTATTTTATTCCCTCTCGAGAGTAACATGTTGCATAAATAACTGACGCTTCACGCGCGCAGCGGTCGTCCGTCCTCTCTACTCTGCGTGTGCGCAGGAGTGCTGGTGCCAGAGCGTACCTACTCCCACCACAAAGAGTAATCGAACTTCCAACAAATTACTTAGTCAGTAATTCAGTACAAACTATAATCTTAAATTGGGCGTGCTTTTTCCACTTCGTCAGTCCAAGCTTAAGTTCATATGATATTTTTCTTATGATTTTATCGATATTTAATCCCTTGAGGTCAATGTGGAGAAGCTGTGTAGTAGATGTTACATGCTAAAGTAGTTTTAACTCTTGAGACTGCGTAGGTATAATGTACGAGTAGGTACTTACACACTGTGCGCACACCACTTAGATAAAAGTCAGAGTACACGGTGAAATTAAAAGGACCGTTCAAACTTTGCATAGTGACTTTTGAGGTCATTATGAACAACTTTTACTACGGAACCAATGCTGAAATCACAAAAAAAAAATTGGCTGTTTCATACATTTAGACTGTCATCACGATGCCGCTCATTTCTATGAAACAGCCAAATTTTTTTTTGCTATTTCATCATTGGTCCCATAATAAAAGTTGTTCATTATGACCTCAAAAATCACCACGCTAAATTTGAACGGTCCTTTTTATTTCACCCTGTATATCAGCAGGGTTAGCCCATGATGGCCGCGAGAGTATGTCGCCGCGAGGTAGACTACCCGTCCTTATGTCATTAATACAGTTAGAAGAAGAAGTGTGATCTATCTCGCGGCGACATACTCTCGCGGCCATCATGTGCTAGGCCTACAGAAGGCGCAGCTCAAACCCATATAACCATAATCGGTCGCCGTTCCTACGCAAATCCTCCTATTTTGTGTACACACAGGTCTGCGGGTCTCAATGCTTAGTCGCAGTACGGTCGACGTTTAGTCGCGGCGACCCAAATGGGGACGATTGGTAACAGGCACAAATGGTCACAGAAGTGACAGAAGTGTGCACTACGCGTGCACACATTGTTACCGTTTGGCGACTACTTTCCCAAAATCATTCGTTCATTTCATTCTTTTCAAATGGCGACTGTCAGAGACGTCAAAGTAAAAAAGAAATAAATTCATTTGACATTAAAATGTAATGGCGTAAGAATTTGTTAAAGATAAAATATTGTTTGCATTTGTAATATAATGTGGGCTAATTACCATGGCCAATTAAATTGCTCGAGTGATTTCATAAAATAAGTCTAAATTTATCAACGCGCCATCAATTTACCTCAGTTTAACCAGTAATAATATTATTGACTACTCGGTGTTTGCGTGTTATGTATATTGATTGGTGAAGTTTTAGTGCTCCGGTGCATATACTATACTGAAATAATAAAAATAATGCCTAGAAAACCAATAAAGTTGTTAAAATATGGATTAAGACGGTAATATTCCATGTAAAAAACAGTCGCCAAACGGTCACCAAACGGTCGACAAACGGTCGCAAAATGGTCGCAGCGTACACGCGTGACCGAAAGCAGTGAATATTTATTATATTTTCAAAATGGCTTCATGTATTAATTTTTTCCAGGTATCCTCAAACTTTATAAACAATTAAATATGCCGTCGCACTCAGTTGCCCTCACTAAAGAAGATTAAAAAAAAATTGTAACGTGCGTACCGAGCTGCTGGGTTGTAAAGGATCGGGGATCATATTATTATGGTCTTCTATAGAGCAACTAGTATTTTGCGGCATTTCACAATTGACACTTGTTGAAGTAGTCGTCATTAATATTACTATCAACATTAATTTCAGCGATCTGTACTTCTTAAGTCAAGATTTTTGTATAGATAAGTGTCTACAAATTTGTAATGTTAAAGAGACATAAATAAAACGTAGTAGATTAAATAATGTGTTTTTTTTGTAACCCAAACAAAATACTTGTAGATACGAGTGCGGAAAAGAGGAAAATCGATACGAGTAGCGATATATTAATACACGAACGAAGGGAGTGTTTTAAATCGACACGAGTTGTGAATGTCCTTTTCGCACGTGTATCGTACGACGATTTTCAGTACCTAAATCTAAGCTAAGAGTTTCGACCAGACAAGAAATGAATCATTGCTTGATTTGCTCGCACTACTGCGTTAGAAAAAGCAGCATCTGTACTGAAAAAAAACTATCATTGCGCAACAGAAATTCTATTAATATCACAGTAAATACTCTATTTCATGTGATTCTTACTTTTATTGTGTAAAACAACACTACACTTCATTTTTATCAATAAGAATTAAAAATTATATATTTAATACATTAAGTAACTATAAAGTGCTTATCTATTTGTATTATCATTCTGCACTTTTCTTAACTTTCCCACATTTCTATAAAATGTCGAAGAGTGCTTAAATGGTCGTCGTCGTTTATTATTATTTAATTCGCTCATATTTAAATGATTCAAAGCAACCAGTCCACAACTTCACAAGACAGTTTGAGAAACCTTCGTATTTCAGATTGTCATTTGCGGTTACAGTGGTTTAGGAGCAGTTCGGTAATCAGACCTACACATGTGTGTACAAATTCTGTCAATGTCACTGTCAGAAACCGTTCTGACAGTGACAATGATAGCCACAAATTCGTCCACATGTTGTTACCGTTATGTGTGCAAACGTCGACTAATAAAGTGTCGTTAAAAGTCATTCTGACAGTGACATTGACAGCCACAAATTCGTACACATTTTGTTACCGTAACGAGTGCACACGACGACTACATTTTGTTATTGTATCAATACGGTCGCATTGTTTGCACGACGTTACCACGCGTTATGTCACATTTGACAGTTAGTTACTGATTTGAAGATTTTGCGACTGAAATGGTTGTATGGGAAGCTATAACTTTCTGTCGTGAACAAAAATTGTGCAAGTTTTTGCCTTGTGAGGGGTCTTTTCTACAATTTCAACTGAAGATCATTCTACTGTCAATACATGATTGACAAACAGTCTGAACTAGTGATGATATTTATGACGAAATTTTAATTTCGATAATGAAAAGCTGTATTCAAGATAAGCTACTTGTCTATTATGATTCGTTGCACTCTGGTGGAGCAGCCCGGTGACACGTGGGAACGCAATCAAGGCAAGCATCGATTAAAATTAACATTTCCCTAGTTAAAATAAGTGAAATTACCTGCGCTTGTTTCAGTTAACGAGCTCGTAATTGGTAGAACTGTATAACCTCGTAGCGGCGTAGCGAAGCAGCTTATCATTCAACGCGGACATCTTGATTTCTTACCAATAAATTATCGATCAAGAACAGAAGAGACAACCTATTTAGATTGAAAAAAACTACGTAAATATCTGAAAATTTCTTATTGTATCTAGAGTCGACGAAACTGTATAGAAATTTAAATATCTCCATAACTGAAGAGCCTGATGCAGTAGGCCTCACGTACCTTACCAAAGCAAAATGTATTTTATGAACGAAATTAATGTGGTACAAGTACCTACTCCAATTTTCATACATTTCAAACAAAACTAACACGAGTCATGAAGCTGTAATATCGGAAACCTAATTGCAATGCGTGGCAATGCCATTATATAAATGCCATAATCATAAAAAGAAATTAATGCTATAACGCGTGTAGGTAAAGAAGAAAAGGATGGCTACCTACTAAAGAAAAAAAAAATGCTTGAACTGAACCCAAGATATAACAATACATATATTAATTGTCTCTGTCTTGAAGTGTTTGCGTCATAATAGCTACGTAGTTACAAATGGCTACAGCGCTCTCGTGCGTACGGCTATTAACGCCTCAATTAACCGCGCGAGAGATTTATCCCTCATTTATAGCATGCAAATGTTACCGACAGCCGGATAAATAATAACGGCTACACGACTATCGACAACCGGCGTAATGAAATTAGCAATCAGTTCTCGGCCTGTCGAGTCCGACCGACGTGATGTATGGTGCAAAAACGGACCTGCCTCGCTGGGAAAACTCCTATTGAGAAACTAGCGGTCAGATTATTTTGATTAAACAAACCGTTTGTGTAATGGGTAGAATAATCGGTTCACATTATGCTGCCGTCTGCTTCCACCACCGTTCAGTGCTGTTACCAGTTACCAGTGGTCGTGCGGTTTACATTAGTTTAAACGAGCTTCATCTTGAAAATACTCTGGACGTAGAGAATGCATAAGATGATGAAATCAAATCAACAGGCTACTCCTTTAATTAAATGATATTGGCCGCCCGTACTCCTAGCGAGGACCGATTGATCCTCACCAAGCACTGAATTTAAAAAAAGTATATACCAATTTCTTTAAGGAGTGTACAGAGCAGTACTTTTTTAAGAGTGGTGATGTAAGAGACTTGGCATGGATGAGAAACTCATGGATGAGGAACTCTGTTCCTGATGGCCAAAGCTTCTACGCCTACGATTATATGACATGATGTGATATGTAACGCCTTCATCATAAATATAAGAAAAATACACGGAGAAAATTAGAACAGTCATGTAACTATCCTAGCTTACGATAGCCGCACCTAGCCACGAACTGTGATTACTAGATGCTCGCTGACCACTACACCGCCTACAAAAACTACGCTTTAAAAGAAAACAAGGCGAGCTTCCTGCGTCCAGCGGCGGCGCGCGAGTCACGCTCCCTAACGAACCGAAAACTCGTACATTCCTCCGGGAGGGGAGGGCTAGGGCCCCCCGGGGAAGGGGGGAGGGATTGTTATATTAATTAGTAGGTAATTGCGCAGGAGTCGGTGATATTGTTATTAGCGGGCGCCGTCACGCACCGTGCGCTTGCTCTCGTATGGCTGAGCGCGTTTCGTCACTTCACACCTTACAATTTGATTTAAATCTTCACGGGGCAACGAAGAACTTTGCTTCTGCAGATAATTTAAAATAAGAACAATTTGAATTTGTCCTTTAATCTCTGCGACTGTTTTAACCTTTGAATTTAAACCTTAATCGCTTATGCTCTTCCTATGTTACCAGTTTTTATTAGTCTTGGTCATTTTATACATGCCTACAAAATAAACAATAAGAAAGAATTGGGAAGGTTTAAAACTTCTAGCTTATGTTATCGAATTCCGTATCGAAGAATAAGTTATTACATAATATAGCCATGTTTATACATAATAGGAGTAATAGAACATAAAATTTAGCTTCTCTATTGGATGCTTAATGCTACTTTAGCGGTTACTGAACCGTACACCGTACTTAGCTATCGCAGTTGCGGTAGTGTACGCCATAACGTAGGATATAAAGCCAGTTTTCTTTAAAGATAAATTAAAGTAAAACACGACCAAAAGAGCGGTCCTAACCACGAGCAGGCCGCGCCGAACTTTCCTCAGCTCACATTTAATAACATAATTGCGGTGCGCCCGCGCAGCTCCATTCTAATTGCTATACAGCAAGGGCGAGTCCAACGCTTACTTTACTGTGGCTTCTAAAGTTCTTACACTATCATTTGGAAATAGCTAAAAATCCATAATAGGAATTTGAATGAACAACGTTTCAAAATGGGTGAAATTGTACCTACCATAAAGCTGTTACTTGTCATTGACATTGTCCACATGATAGTTTATCATGAAAACCATGTTAGGTTTGACAACCAACGGGTTATCAAACATTATCAAAATCATAGTCAACAAAAGTATCTGGGTACAAATCTATTTAGTTTTAGGTATGTCTGTAATACACAGATCAACTTTTTTTTTCAACTGGTTGTCCAGAGTGTACGTCTCGTTTGCGAATGGATCGTATTGGAATTAGAGCATCTCCACACATAACTATAATCCAACAATAACCCCGGGTAATAGCTCCGCACCGTTCGTCTGAGTACTGTGATCTGTGACCGGAATATTTGTGAGTGATCTTTGCAGTGCAGTGAATGATGATGGCCGTGATGCGCGTACGCTCTATTTATTATTCACTTATTGGCCAATAAAGATCGACGTGGTAGAAGAATAATCGTTACGGCTTTGTATTTTGAAATAAAAATGTGAATAGAAAAAACTTTATCTTTAAATTAAATATTATTTACGTCGCCAAACGACGCCGTACGAGCATTTCGGTTAAGTGCTGTTTGAAGCTTATCTGACCCGCTGAATTAATTTTTGAACACGCAAACTTTTCCTAAATTTGTCAGGTCAGGAAGTACGTATTATTAAACTTCATACTTAACGTACCATTTACCATTGACTATTAACTAAAACCATTGACAAGGTTAATCTTCCACTGTGTCAGCTATAAAACTGTTTACCTACATTTCTAAATTCTTGTTGGCTTTGCTGTAGGTAGTAACTTTCGTCTCCGGAGTGGCCGTCTCACGTCTGTAGGGAAGCTCGCGTGACGGACCCGTCTGACCCCCTCCATCAATCACTCCGACTTCTTGCTCGCTAATTACTGCCGATTGTCTCTCCCTCCCCGCTCCCTCCTCCCTAGCCCCCTCCCGCCTGACAAATAATCGCCGGTTTAATTTCATTCGCGACCACGATTAATCTAAAGCTGGCATTATTTATTGCGGCATCGGTAAGTAAATATAAGCGAGTGTAACTAGCGCGGTGAAAAATGGCGGGTCAGAGGTGGCCGCCTGGCCGGCCGATGGAGACGGACGTCGCAAACCGCTGTCTCTGGTAATCGGTGCCATTACTCGTGTCACGCGGACCACTCTCTGGGTTACGGATCGGATGCAAGGTTTCTAGAACAGTTTTATTTTAGCTGTGCGGAGATCGTACATTTTCTTGAAATACGAAGATACTAATGTAAGTAGGTAGGTACAGATTTATGTTCATTTGTCGTCAATGGAAAACCTTGGTCTCACAAAAGACAAACTTAATGTGCAAAAGGCGGATATAACTTTCGTCCAAGTTTTCAAAACGATAAAAAACTTATTGTGGTTTTTCTATCTACGTTCGTTGTTTCTTATACTGTCTGTAATTTTATAGTGGCTTATTTCAAACCATAGGCAATTCTTTTAATTTGTCGACCGTCCATCAAGCCTCGGATTGAATGTGCGTGGAGCAGTAAATAAAACATAAATCAAAGGTTTTTGTTGTGAATTAATTCAGCGCTAGCGCAGCGCATTGTGCGCTAACGAACCGGCGCGCGCGCCTCCGCTCGGGAATTATTGATTCTTTTCAACAGAGCTTCTCTTTTGTAACCATCGCCTACCGGATGGAAAATTACAATTGAAACTTTTTTTTTAATTGTCTACACATTATCTGTACTCACAAAGCAAGAAGTGAAAATCTCCTCTAGTTATCTTTCTGCATGAACAATTTCATTTCAGTCAGGTATTTAAAACGGGCATACTGTTTAAGCGCATGAGTAGGTAACATAGGTATGTATACATATGTATTTATTAACCAGAAAAATAGCGGCATAAATCAAGATTTAACTCATTCCGTGGGACTAATGTCACTGAAACGATTTTACGTGTCCAATATATAAATAAATAAATATTAGTCGTGTTCAATGCGCGCAGCGACGTAGACGCGTTGACGAGTAATTAAAATAAATTGCGAATTAGCGCGGCTTGTAGCCGCGCTAACGATTTGACGCGATGGATCACTCCAAGTCGAGTCAACCCATCGTGAATGAATTCCTCGCCTTTCTACAACTGAAGAACAAGCTGTTGCTGGAAGGAAAGATGGATGCGGCTGCTGCTATGCAGATAAGTTCTCGTGCGTCGAGTTTTACCATCGAGGACATCTGCCAAGCGAAGCAAGTGCTGTGCCAGTCCCTGGGGATCGTCGGCACATATGTACCTCACCGGAGAGGTGATGAAACCGGGGAGAAGACCCTTCAAGACATTAAGAAGATCCTGAAGGAGTATGAAGACCGGATTCCGGAGTTTGTAGCGACGGATACCATCCTGCCGTCATGTGAATCATGTGATCCGGATCGTGTTGATATTCGCTGCTTGGTTAAGGAAATCGTGGCCCTTAAATCAAGTCTAGCGGAAGTTAAAGTTAAGTTTGAAGCCAGCCTAATCACAATAGCCGAATTACGCAATGAAGTCTCTACTTTGCGTAATGCTCCAATTCGGTCGGCGGTTTCAAATATTATTAATAATGATATTCGGACTGACACTAGTGCTAAGTCGGTCAGTATGCGCGATGCTGACACGCTGAAAAGTTCAGCACGTGCCGCCGCTCCGCGCGCGCCCCCCCTGCGCGCGCGGCTGCCCCCTGTGACCTCGAAACCACGTCAGCGTGATTATGCTGGCGTTGCAGCCGGTCAGCTCGTCGCAGCCAGCCGGGTCAATGCACCTAGTAAGGGGTGTGAAGAACCACTGGTAGAAATTTCCTCCCGCGCTAAAGTAGATAAGGAGGGATTCACACTGGTGGAACGGAAGAAGAAGACGCGCAGGGCACCTCGTAAAACTCTGTGTGGCACCGCAGAGCCGGTTAATTCTGGTCTACGAGTTGCAACTCCGAGTAGGGCGCTCTACGTGTCCCGTCTTCATTACTCCGCCGTGGCTGACGAGGTGGTGGAGTACGTTCGCCGGAAGACTGGCTACACGCTGAGGGTGCACCAGCTACAGTCGCGTCACTATGTGCACTTCAGCTCGTTCGTAGTGCGCGTGCCGCGGCCGCTGCAGGACACCATCGCGAGCGCAGACTTCTGGCCGAAAGGTGTAGTTTTTCGGCGGTTCCGGGGCAACCTGCCGAATCCTACACCGGGGCTAACGACGCAACGGAGCCACGCTGTTCCGTCATCGCCCAAATCAATTGTTTAGTCATAATATTTTTTTCTTTGTAATGTTTTTTTTTTTTTACTGTTCTTATTTACTGTTTTTTTTTTAATTTAATTTCATGACGCATTGGATTATCTGTAATGTCATTGAAATATGTTTTCAAATAAATAAATAAATAAATAAATTATAGGACATTCTTACACAGATTGACTGAGCCCCACGGTAAGCTCAAGAAGGCTTGTGTTGTGGGTACTCAGACAACGATATATAATAATATATATAAATATTTATATACATAGAAAACATCCATGACTCAGGAACAAATATCTGTGCTCATCACACAAATAAATGCCCTTACCGGGATTCGAACCCGGGACCGCGGCGTAGCAGGCAGGGTCACTACCGACTGCGCCAGACCGGCCGTCACCAATGTTAAGTAATTTGAATTTATCTGTTTGTGCCGCTCTCAAATTTTATGTTTATCATCGAAGTCAGTAGCGGTTGTAATCCGTAAAGAAAAGCACATTTATTTGGACAAGTTTAAAAGGGCTTCTATTATTTAGCGATAAAGTCATCAATCACGGGCACAGGAGCTTGTGTTTTGGGCGTGGGAGGGGCGCCATTAGCGCGCATGACTTGCTGCGCGCGCGCACGGCAGAGCTCCACATTTAAAACACTAGCAAGTTCAAGAGCACCCAGTCTAAAAGATGTCTCAGATCATATACATTATTTAAGAAGGTCAGGAGCGCGTTAAGACGGTTCTATTAACAACTCGTACTCGTAAAACGTACCATCTTACGTCATTCGATAGTTTGGAAATCGTATTGCAAGGACATAGGGTCCGAGAATGATCGAGCGCGTGCGTTAGGTCGGGGGTTGGTCCCACGGTACCTCATTTGTGTGTAGATATGCAGGTCATCCAATTATTAGTTCCCGATAATCTGGTTAATCGGGGGCGGTCAGGCAATCAATGGCTTCTGCTCTGAATTGCTGGAAAATAAATAAAAGAGTAGAGGATTATTTGACTATTTGGGTCCGATTAGGTCGGAGGCAGCACGCAACGTTGTTTATAAATCTAGTCAAATTTAATGATCCTGGGAGTCTCTCTAATACGTATAAAAGCACGTTTATATTATTATTAATTTAGCAGCTACACATTGAAAAACACATGTCTTCGTTACTAACTTTTAGAAATATTTCAAAAGCAGTAGGTAAATAATTATTTTGACTTTCGGTTTGGACCGGCTATTTACATACTGAATGTTGCTCGTGGATATATATATATATATAAATTCCTAGATGAAATCTTCATCATCAATAAATAAATAGATATGCCGACAATTATTTAAATACTTATCTATTTTATTTATTCCTAAGCTCCTTCTGATTGAACAAGGCAGAGCGAGGCATAAATAAAACAGTTCATTAACACGAGATTAAATTAAATACTTTTATACTTTCGGTCATCACGGAAACGTTGACAGACACATCATCTGATAAATAATCCCTCTTAACGACCTATAAATACAACTACCTCTGTCAATAAATATGGGTTTTTAATATCGCTAATGTAAACTCAACGGAACCGGCGACTGGTTTTTGTGTGGCAATAATGGATGAAACACCTGTGCCTGCAACTAGAGAAGCAAGTGGGCTAATCGACAACAAATGTGGAAGAAATCACGGCTAGAGCGCTGTGCACACTGCACACGACCGGACCGGTGAGGCTGGTGTCTTCACGTGCTAAGTGACGACCCGACGTGTCACGTTTCGAGCTGTTTACGAGCGGCGCGAACATTAGGCTGGTCCCAGCCGACGGGATTAACATAAACACGGCTAAATGAGCAACGAACCGAGCCGGCTCCATCACTATTCATGAGCTAAATGCTCACTAACTTAGAAAATACTCTTAATTCATTCATCGCTGCTAAATCTGCGAGTATGCGTTCAAGAATTTTCTTGAGAGTGATTTAGATTTTTGCAAGCTTGAACTCTTAGAGCACAACTACGTAATAAAATGGAATCATGAGACCTATAATATAATTTATTGCAATGTGTTATAAGGGCCTTAGAATGTTTATTTTGCTTTGAGCCCTATCTTTTTATAGAAGAAGATACTCGCAATTTACTATTTTGTAAGCATAATTATGTATTCCGTCCTTGATGGTCACAGACGGTGTCATTTGTGGATTTAAGTAGTGTTTAAGTAGAAAAAATATTTGATGCATAATTGACAATGCCAGATAGAATACCAATTAGCTCGAATTCTGAATCTCGATTCAAAGGCTATCCTGTTACGATGACAAGTGTTAGCTATGACGACGTCGGGCGCGCCCCGCCGGCAGCGGCAGGTCACACGAGTCACATCACATCGCTTACCTCACTAATGTCTTGATTCGTAAACGCTACACGCGCAGATTCCTATTTATTGGACGGCCTTACACCGGCTGACGATGTCGGCCGCTGCACGTCCGCTGTGTGTCGCGCTGCGGGACAGCGGATGACCAATTGCTGACTGGTTCTTAACTCCGCTAAACTCACACGGATACTTCATATTCAAAAGCATTTCAATTTTCCCTCAGCTGCGCACTCTACTACAGCTTTATCATTCAATATGTCCATTTCATTTTCAGTTATAAAAATAATGTTTTATTAGAACTAATAAAAAACCAGTAGGAATTCTATAAATCTCTTCAGGTATTCCTAGTGATTGTAACCGAATTTCAAATACCTATAATATACTGATACTGGTCCATCGTTTCCAGTTTCTTGAGCATTGTTGCAGTAAGATGGTTCGTGAGCGGCTCGTCGACGGCCGCCATCCTTGCATTGCACAATTGCAACACAGATCGTGAATTCTCATAAGCATTGTTGTGTTAGACATGTCCAGCGATATGTTCCGACATGCACTGTGGCACACTGTGGTAACTGACAGTTTCTAATTCTTATTGTGAAGATATACGGTTGGTGAGTGGTCAGTTAGTAGTGGTGCTGTTGATTCCCATGTCTGCGATAGCCGAGGGCGGTTGCAAGAGCCTTGGTAAGTGGTAACGCGGGCGCTGGCGCGGCCGCAGCGGGCGCATGTCTTGGTAACAACCAACCAACTTTAGATTGATATCAGACACATAACAAATGCCTCGCAACGCAGTTCATCTCCTGCAAAACAGTACGGTCGATTCTGAAGCTATTGAGCTCACATTTATTTGAAAACATAATCTTAATATAGGACTATTGGTCCAACAAATGTTTCTGGTGTTATACACTGGACACATATTGGATTGATCTATATACCTATAATTCAATGCTATTTTAAATCAATATCTATCTATACAATATAGGAATACAAAACTTTAACCAGTATGAGTTCTGAAAATGTCAGTGTAATAGACGCCGACAGTGCAAGAATGTTACAAGAAGCGGGCGCGAAAAATAAAACAAAAGAAGGAGTTGTAGAGGGCGAACGTTTGAACTATGACCGATCAGCGCTCCTTCCAACCTGCCCGCCTGCCCGGGCGTCGCCGCGCCGTCGCCGTCGCGTCAGAGTCAGAGCCGCATTGTTTAACAATCTGTTTGAATTGAACTTCATGAAGAAAGGTTTACTAACAACAGGTTTACACAAAATTTAAGATTTATGGTTGATGCTTTTATATTTTTTGGTGTAGAATGTTTCAATGGGACATTACATTTAAAATCATATTGTAGACACATACTAAAACTACCGGATACGATGAGATTATGTTCTTACATGTATTATTTTTCTTAGGCGTACGTATAGGACTGACTGACTGTCCTTGCTGTGAAGGATAAAACTATTCTACTCTTACTGTTGCACAACTAAATGTCAAAACGTGCAACCTGTAAAGAAACACGTCATATTTATTGCTGCAGTGATTTACACAAACACCTGCAAAAAGATCCGGCAATAAACCCAACGACATTTCATTTGTACCATACAATATTCAATAGGATGTTATCCATAGTTATGAGTGAGCCGCGGGTCCGCGCCCGGGTGCTGCCCCCCCCCCTCCCGCCCCTGCTTGACTCTCCCCCTTCCCCACCTCCGTGGCCCGCGCGGGCGCATGACTGAGTAATTGATTCCGACTTTAACGAGCAACAGAGCGCGCGGCGATACCATCTGAACAATAGCATTTGAAATGAGCAGATCGAAGGTTAAAGTTAAGGCCCGGTCGCCGCGACGCTAAATTGCTTTCGACCATATTAAGAATTCTGTGAAAGATAACATCGATCGGTTTAATAACTTGTCTAGTTTAAACAAAGGCATATTGTCAATCCGGTGGTGCCGTACACTTTGTGGCGCGCCGCTTTCTCTCGGTCTCGCTCGGGCCATTGTGTTTCAGAGATTACGACTGTTTGTTGTGTTATTTACTAATGTCCGTGAATAGCTGTAAATAATGTAATATTCCATTAACGACGCGGTCATATTCTGCTAACGTGCCGGCCCGTTACGGGTGGTAACAGCGTGTGGTCACCATAACAGTATTTCAGATGGCTTTTCCTAACTATGCGCTGATATAAATGAACGCTGCGCTGGATGCTCTGCGAAAAATTCTTCTACCTTAAATAGTAATATCGTAGCTCTGATGTGTTCCCAACTACTTAAATGCAACTTTCGACTTCAATTTTGCTGAACTTTAGAAACTCTTAAGATTTTCTTTACGCTTTTACAAGACCAAAAGACACGCGCAACTGGTGCGGTGTTGGTTAGACAGTCAGTCGCTTACAGTTCACATCAACTACAAGTTATTTCGTAATAGTCACATAGCTCTTTGTGGTTCGGAACGCGGGGCACGTCACTGGAACGTCTCACTCTAACAAACTGCTGCAGCCCGTCCGCGGCGACTGCACTGTCCTCGCTGAGCGACACACGACATGTGTAACGACGCGACGGCGACAGCGCAGACACCGTAATGTAAATGCAGCTGCCGCTGTGAATCAGCTTGTTCTGAATGTATTGTGGTCACGGGTGTAATCGCGTCAGGACAATAGGTAAATAGATTGTTTGTGCTGTGAATTTGAGTCGGAATCCGCTCTCCTCGGGATCAGCTCGGCCGGGTCAAGGATTCAGCAATTACCGGCCATTGAAAGTGACGCCCCGCACCCGCGCTGCGCCCGCGCAGGCCGAATGCGCCGTGCGCAGCGGGCGATTCTGACCGTGGATTTTATACCATCATTGTTTTCCGTTGTGCTTTTCGCGTAGCTTTTTAGATTTGGGTTCCTTTTGCTCACTGTAAACCAACTTATCAAACAATCGAATATCTGCAGTCTGACTTTTTAAACATTTAAAAGTAGAGAAACGATATATGCCATACGATAAATAAATAAATAAACAAGAATTATTTGAGATTTGCTCAGATTGTAAATATGTACATATGTATTTATTTTTAACTAGTCCAGGCGGACAAGCATGGTCGCGTGATAAATGATAAAACATCACGCCGTCGCTATCGCACTATTTATAAGTGCGCGACCATGCTTGCCTGCCAGTTTCAGTAAATATTATCGATTTTAAGACGCTACAGGAGCGAAAATGCTAAAATGGAAAGGAGCCCCCCTCTTCAATTTGGGAATTTTAGTTAAATATACTAGAGTAATTAACTAGATTTATTGAAAAAAAAAATCCATTCAAATCAACTGAGTTAAATGATATTGTGAAAAAATCTTTAAAATCGAGGTTCCGCTCTCGACTGTTTCCTCCTTCAAAATTTAATCAATCGTAACGAAATTTGGGAATCTGAATAACAATGAAATAATCTGTGTCGGACCGTTTCGTTTTTTTTGCTAATTGTTACCAATTTTTAATACCACACCTTTTTTGCGCCATAATCAATAAGTCCGCTTTTGGAAATATTTGATGGGCTCTAGCGTCTTTAAAAATAAGAATATCAAAAAAATCAAAATGGTCCGACGCAGATAAAAATAATAGTAATCTGCATTGAAAAAATCATTGCTCTATCTTCAAAAACCACAGAGAGGAAGTAGTCTAGAGCGTTTGTATGGAGAATTGACCCCTCCTGTATCGTCTTAACATTCACGGAAGCAAACGAAATTCATAACATAAAAATCTAAGGTGAAATGAAAAATAATTCATAATGTTGAATAACAGCGCATGCTAATACAGGACAGCGGACAGACGGACGGACACGACAACAAGCGTAACAAAGGACTGCAATTGAACTGTCGTTTGCCAAAACGGTGCCTTGCGACATTAGCAGATTCGGTTTGATAGATTCCACTGCATATCAGGGTTAGATTAATTAAACTGCAAATCCTTTTGGTACCTATATTGTTTTCTTCTAGTTAAATATTTTACAGCCTAATATTTTCACACATTGACATCAATGTAGGTACGTTACTATTAAATAAGTATAAGTATATATTATAGGTACTTGGCGTACTTGCCCGTATACTCGGCGGAGATGATTAATTTGCCTATAATTCTAATGTCGTGTATACGCTTGATGTGTGATAGTTTTTTTCAAAACAAAAGGTTAAATAAATCTTTCACTATCTGAATAGATCTGATTTGTTTTTGTAGTATTTATATCAACGAATAAGTTTAGTTCAAATCGTGGTCGGTGTTCGATCGCAGCGCAGTCAAGTCCTGATACTACAACGTGAAACCTTTTATTAGCAGAAATGTTGGTTTGTTTGTGCAATCGACTTCCATCAGCTAATAAGTCCTGGTAGAATAGATCGTGCATTACCGTTGGTCGATGGCGTCGAATCCGGCCGGTATGCAATACATATTAGCATATCTGGAGATCGCTGCGCTGCGTCAGCGCACCCGCGCCGCCCCGCGCCTGTCCATCACGGCTGACGCGCCACCGACGGCTCAATCAGGGACGTGCCGAGGAAATGTTCGGAAAATTACATCACTGAGGGAATATTTACTAGACTATAGCAATATTTTAGCTTCTTAATAAATATAATGTACATTGTACATAATTATGATACCGTTATAACTTTTTAAAAATAATTTACCGCAACTTTCCCAAAGTCTCATTGGAAATTATTTATTTATCACAAAAATATTTAGTTACATAACTATTTTATTTTATTGACAACTAGTTCACTTAATGCGTAATCAAATTGAGTATGCCACGTGTAATTAGATAGTACATACATTGCACCAACCTGTGCTAATAGGATAGCCAAAACCTATGCTATTAATAATAGTAGGATAGGTTTTGGCTTGTCAGAAATCCTTAGAAAATACATACATACACTCGCAAATTATATCTTAATTCTAAATATATAAATATTCTAAGGAATGGAACTTATGGAACGTCCCATCACTAATCCCAATAGTTTTTGCGATTCCGGCCAAACCCTCGTTAGTCGTGTGGCGACGTGGCGAGTCCCACGTCCCACGGCTGCCTCAAAATACCGCTTTTTATAATAAACAGCATAAACAGAAACACTACCGTTCGCCGAATGCTTCATTTATTGCACTTTATACTGCTATGACGACGATGACACCATCATTGGTGATCGGAGAAACGGGGAGTCATTTTACTGATGATTTATGGTATAGAAGTTTGGTAACATGACCTTGTTCGGACATCATATTTTCGAAATAAAATTCATACAGTTTTGACTTGTTAACTTTATCATAGAGGAATTAGTAAGGAAAGAGTTGTAACTCCATACATCAGTTAATGCGGGTTATTTGTATAGACATAGTTAAGTGACATCTAGCGACAATCACGCGTCATTGACGCGTCAACTAGCGTAAATTATCAGTACTGCTACTTGTCAATAGATGTCGCGACGAACGAAAAGTCTAATGTTCACCAATTTAACCCTAATATTACAATATTATTAATCGGTATTCTGCTTGTAATATAAGTTGTAAACTGTTCTAATATTAAATTTTTGGCAGACGAGACACAGTTGCCACCTAGTATCGAGTAGTGCTATGTAAAATTAATGTAATGTGAAGCAACAGGGCCGGTGTCGCGCAGTCGGCGTTGTCCGGAGATGCGTGTGCGGTTCGAAGTGTCATGGGTTTCTTAGCAATTATAGCATAGAATATATTATTATAATAGTACAATTACAGAAGGCTCACTATTCTAAATTCTTACCTAAATTAACAAACGGGCCGCACCTAGTAATGTAGAAATTGCAGAACATTCCCAAAAAGAGGAACCATTCTTGAGAATGTTCGCAGAACATTCCCGCAACATGCAATTTATTATTTAAACAAGAGAATATACCTGAAATAATATAAAACTATATGTTATTATAGGTATAATATTGTCTATTACAGTTAGCTATTTTGTTGATAAGTGATAAGTTACCTAAATTCTCACTATAAGTTGCTTAAATTCTCACTATACTTCAGGGAACATTTCGACTTTCAGACTTCACAGTTTTAGTCCTGACTTTTTTAAATTAGGTACCGAGCTATTATTTCTTGATGCCTGTTTTTGATCATGCCAATATATGTATAAAAAAAAAAAAAAAGATCGCTGTCAGGATCGAACCTGAGAACATCGGCATACGAAGCCAGCGCACTACCACGGGACTACGTCTTGACTTGCTGAGTTCGACGAAATTATGGTATAAACTACGAAGTTACTAAGTATTCTGATAAATTCTCGTTCTCGAGAACATTCTCAGAAGTTACCGAAAATTCTCATGAGGAATGTTCTGCAACTTTGGAAACTTCCCGTCTTTCCCGACCGTGCATTGCTAGCCGCACCGCACGCGAGCAGCTGATATTGAATTTTATTGCGCCACGCGAAGGTCGTCACCACTGAATGGGCCGCGAACCCGCGGCCCCCGGCATGTACTTGTACGCGGCGGCGGCGATAGAATCGCGGAGTGGGCCGCCCCTGATTATAAGGTAAACTCGCCTCATTCAGTGACACGCCTAATTCGGTGAAACAACCAAAAATCGTCTTTCGGAATAGTGCTTCAAAGCTTGTATCATCGAATTAGGCGTGTCACCGAATGAGGCGAGTTTACCCTATAATATCGTTATTATTGTTTATAATTGATAATGATAGTAACTCTCTATCTCTTTATTGATTTAAGTACCTAGGTTAAATTAAATTTTCGTAATACAGAATACAGAATTTATTGATAAAATAAAAGTACATTTTACAAGTCAAAAATAATATACAAAATTTACAATAATTTACACAATTAAAATTTAAATCTCATTAATATAACACAATTATTTGCTCTTTTTTTTTTTTAGTGCAATTTTGGGTCAACGATCTTTGGTTGTTATTATACACATAAATTCTTCAATCGAGTAGCAAGCATGTCTAATCTTTCACAACTTAGTAAATGTTTCTTAAGCACACGTTCATCTCACTAGTCTCAATACTTATAACCTGAGAACCTGTCGCCGGTGTCCCCACTGAATGGCACCACTTGTCTTGCCAGCCGATGGTGCGAACTGTCGCCAGCGGCCGGTTTACGCGGCACCGGCAGAAGCTTCCGCCAGGAAATTACCCTTATTTATCGACCCTTTTTAATTCGATCGTGTGAATGCTCGTTGGGATGCGAATGGCGTGACTAGCTACCGATAGGAGCGGAAAAAAGGAGGATCTTCTAGTCTCATTTCTTTCCAGTTACACTTAAAATTCCTTTAGCTTCTTTTTTTGTGGGGATGAGATACTAGGTACTTGATGGGCATGATATAATTTTTAATGATTGACTGTTTAAGATGAATAAACTTATTGAAATTCCAATAGATAGATACAATAGATAGATTCCAATAGATCTGGTTAAAGACATTTATTAACTCAAAAGAAATAATTACATTTCACTTAATGAGTAAAGGTATTTTACAAATGTAGTGAGCGCCTACATGCATAGGTACATAATATGTTGAAATAAATAATTAAACAAAGTTATTACTTAAATAAAACTAACTATTCTACCAAACAATAGAATATTTCTCAAAACATATATATCACATAAACATGTTTTTATTTCTCTTTTGGAAAAAAAAAGATGAGAAAAGATGGAAAAAGATACTTAAATGTTCACATGACCACTCGCTGAAATGTTCAAAATTCAAATGCAACAATTACTTGCACGTTTGGCCAAACTTTTACATTGGATCCCGTTTCTTAATTATGAATACCTGGTATAATAAATGAAGAATACCCAGTCACTAACTATTTAAGCCTAATTTTACCTTCATATTCTTAGCCAGATGCCAATTTCCCATCGATCACAAGTATAACATTAGCCACACTTTTATCGCATGTTTATTTTGTTGTTCTAAATTTAAGAGCGTTTAGTGTTCTCGGAACGGCGCGGGCGCATAAACGCCGAACGGGAAACCTAATAAGTGTAAATTATCACGTCCACTCACAGCAGGCACTCCAGCCATAGACCACAGTAACCAGATTCTTTATTATGATATGTATTCGTCTGGGAACATACATAGGTACGCACACATTTCTTTCTGTTAAGTAGGCACAATATCAGGAGCACGGGACCCCTATTATTTTTCATGTCATTTGACTTTAAATACGTGTGAAAATTAAATATAGGTGTAGAATTTTCATTATTAGTTAAACACTGCGGTAAATCCAAATGATCTATTTAAAATTGCATCTTTACCGACGAGTTTGCGGAACAATACTGCACGTGCAACATGGAATACGGCACGGTAACATTTAATTAGAATATCTTACAAAAGTTATCTGCGTGGATGCATCTATAAATGTGTGATCTGTGGCTTCCACGCTCTCGTGCGAGGACTAACTGTACACGCCATACGCAGGTTATCCTCCTGAGCGGAGTGATATTTACGCGGACTCGCGGAGTTAGCACGGCATCAACAACGGCAGTAATGTCAGTCAGTGCCGGCGACCGGCGTCGGCGTCGGCGCCGACGATATTACGAGTAGGTATGACACGTTTACTGAATTACCAGTGTCCATGTCGTTCGCAAACTTTTTTTTCACCACACGACCTGGTACGAACACTCTTAATATGAGAATGCAAAGTTATATTGGTAATAATCACTTAATACAAGTCAATGAGTCCCAGTGTCTGTTTCGAAATCCTGTTTATAGATCTCATTTCCCGATCCCTTTACTGTACACCAATTATTCCACAGTGACATACGCAATGGCTTGTAACTTACTTCGAATACTCTTCAAATCGCCAAGTAGTTGTCGTTAATATCATCGTTACAACAACTCTGGTAATCGCACATGAAAAACCAGCATAAGTCTGAAACGCCACTACGCGCATTCGCAACTAAAGTCGGTGTCAACGTATACTCGAAGTGTCGAGATAAAATGTCCTGGAGACTACAGGGCTCCGTACATGGCGCGAGTGTAAAAAGCGAGCACTTGTGGCGATTATGAGCCCATGTGAACCAACTGCGGATTGATTCGCACTTCTAGATGGAACATGCTTCGACACTCACTTTTGTGACTCAATGTTAAGCCTCCGCCACACATAAAGCGTTTCGTCCGGCGCACCGCTATCATTGCGCTCCGCTAACGCTCCGCCTAAGCTCTCAAAACGCGCATGTGTGGCCGAGCTTTTACTCTTTTAGCACAGGAGCGCTGAGGTTTCGTCGACCGCGAGGTAGATTACCCTTTCGTGCTTATCTGATTACTATTACGGTAAAAAAAGGGTTTGTCTTGCTGGTGACTTGGTAAGACACTGTGGACGCTCCTGTGCTAAGCCTACTGAGACAACAGCGGAATAAACTTCGTTATTTTTAATAGAGAAGCATACAAATCAAGAGTAATGCCCTGTCCCGACAGTAAAGTTGCCACCAATTGTAAGCTCATGTAATTTTGTTTTTTATAGCAGGGTTCCACGGGACTAGATAGAAGCAGTAAGCATATTGCGGGCTGGCTCCAGAAGCTTTTTGGTCGATATCGCCAGTAGATTGGACTGTCCAATTGCTACACTGGGCGTCCCTTCATTGTCCTGTATACCAAGACCGAAAGTAGTTGTTTGTCAATTAAATTAGGTTAGAATGTACTAACACTGGTTATGTAAGTCTGTAATTAACACTCTATGGGCGAATTGGCCTGAAATAAAGTATTATTATTGTGTTCTGCATGATCTAGTTAAAGGCCATCAAGGCCTGTTGAAGACAGACGGCCGAGAGTTTTATGGGAGTTTGACGAGCCGCGGCTAACTCGCGGCGAGGTGTCGTCAGGCTCTGTTACTGTCCAT
Source organism: Leguminivora glycinivorella (assembly GCF_023078275.1). Classification (NCBI taxonomy): domain Eukaryota; kingdom Metazoa; phylum Arthropoda; class Insecta; order Lepidoptera; family Tortricidae; genus Leguminivora; species Leguminivora glycinivorella. The sequence continues at coordinate 23,060,745 of NC_062983.1, read as the reverse complement.
TACTGTCCCGCCCCGCAGGAATGCTCTCGATTTGGCCGTTGCTCTGTCTAGAGTGCGGGTGGGATGTTAGAAAGATATTGGCCATGTATCTTGACCCATTTAGTAGGTACTAATAACTCTTGATGAACTAGTGTTTTAAATAAATTACTTTGAATTCAATTGATATGGCATCTTTATAATCCGTTTCACGTGCATGTGTGCCTGAAATAAAATAAAAAAACACATTGTCAACTAAGTGTTCGGAAGAATATTTATTCGAGCAGAAGAAATTTACATAAAAATTATAATCTGGACTAAAATAAAAATCTAATAATTCATGTAAGAACTTACATATCGTGCTCGTCTTTACGATCAAATGAAGTCTCAGCTACTTTAACACCAGATTCTCATAAAGATAAAGTTCTGGTGAGATGATTCCGTATTTCTTTTGGACCTAAATGGGGCTTTATTCTCGAATGAATTAAGTACCTATCAAAATCAGATGTTATAATTATGTTGACTTGTCTCTCCCGCTTTATAGAAAGTCAACATGTGTGTGAGAACGGTGCACTAATACCCCGATTTCTGAATTACATACATTGAGTTGTGGAATCGATCCAATCCGAATCTTACAGGTTGTTTTTTTTTAATCTGAATATAGTTGCATGCCGTAATCGTAATGAGCGCAAACGCGAGGGAAGCATACAAACTTGAGTATATTTAATAAAATCATTATACGCCTTACTTCACCATATTAAAGTTCAGATACACTTTACAAAACAGTGCCTTCGATCGTTCGATCGCACAAAATGGGCGACATTAGGGCCGAAGTATGTCACATTGCCACAATTATAACGGTACATTAAAATTGCTACGAATTTTTTACTGCATAAGGTACAGCGGGGCAAATCTCGACTGGGGGACAAATGTAACTGGTCCATTTTTTTCCATGTTTTACAATGTTTGCATTATTAAATAGAGTGTCCACTGGTTATATAAGTATTATTATGGTAGGCGTGTTCAGTGGATACATGTAGAACTCAACATCATAGTGTAATAATGGAAAAAATGGATCACTTTCAATTGCCCCCCAGTCGAGATTTGCCTCGCTGTAGGTACTGTTATGTGGGACGTTGAATGAAACAACTATCTCGGAGTATAGAGTTATATTGAGTCAATTAACGTAAGTGACACCTTACATACTAGAGCGAGTATGCACATGTGAGGGTAAGGTGTTGCATACAGTACAACTTCCCTCTTAGAGAAAAAAAAAAGTTTATTTTATACACTTTTTTTTTTTTACTAAGCATTGAAATCGAGTTAAACCAAATTATTAAAAACAGAGAAAAAACAAACAAAAATAAAGCGGTTGATAAAATAACAGTACATAAAATATTTCAAATCAATGTAAAAAAAAATGAAATAAATGTAAACTTGGAAATAATTATTCTAAACAATGTCGAACTGAATAAAATTTGAATGTACATACATATGAAAATACTATCGCCGCCGCACCGCACCTACCTGCTAGCGTTATTGCATGTACCAACACATACTTATTGGCTAATAATGTACCTAAATATCGTTATCACATCGACTTTCTCTACTGTGCAGTGCTTCAGTTTCCTAGAAATAATGTCTAAAGGCGCCTGCGCACCACAGATTGCCGGAATTTATGTAAACACAGACCACTGTATATGTAAATGAACACATAGTTTCCATAGAAATCTTATCAGTGTTACACACATATTAGCAAATATTATTAGCATTGTTGTCACACTGCTTTCCCCTCCTGTGCGGTTCAGTTTCCCAGGAAGTATATCACGTGGTAATGGCGCCCGCGCCGCGCGCCACGCATGCGCGAACCGACGCCGGAATCTATGGAAATGCACATAGTTCCTCGCGGAATAAGTTTACGAACAATCGGTAATACTACATTCTAACGTATATAAGATACGACGTAGGCGCAGGTGATAACATACATAATTAACAACATACCAAGTGCTTATTAGGCCACGCATCTTACATTAACAGCCTTTACAATACAACTAGGGAACAAATCAAATTATTTTATTGAATATTTTTTGATTTGTTATTTTTTTCAAGTGGCGGGCGGGTGGTCTAGTGGTGAAGACGTTAGCCGCGTAAGCTGAAGACCCGGGTTGGATTCCCGGCTCGGCCACCAGTGGGCCTTGTCGTTTTTTCTTTCGTGTATGATATCTATTTCAATTTAGCCTTTACAATATTAGGTATGATTTTGCTGATGGTCCCTACTTAAAGCTCGGCCACACATCCGCGGTTTGAAAGCGCAGCGTTAGCGTAACTGTTGCATGACACATAAGAAATCAAAACAACATTTTGAAAGAAAACAATTAGCTAAATGGTTAACATTTAATCCATATTCAGACAAGTCCGCTCACAATGCGCGCTGTGTTGTGTGACTTGTGTGACCGCGCGAGCGTATTCAGAGCCGATCGGCAGCGCATCATGCACCGCCGATCCGATCGTCGATCGGCTCTGAAGGCGCTCGCATTCTACTCCGCTACGTTACGCTATCAAAACACCATATGTGTGGTCGAACCTTTAGTTTTACCCAAGGTATAAGACATGTCTGTTAAACTTACAAGGAAATAGCTTATTTACGCACCGTATTGAGGAAACCGGACGTTAAAATAACACAGCTGATATCACGAAAACTCCTCTTTCGGAACACCAATCTCCCATACAGGGCTCTCCAGATCCTATCGCCTTTCGCGGCGGTTATGAGGTTTCATACATCTTCGTTATTCATAGCGCCGTCAAACCCTAAATCTAGCGGAGGCTAAACACGAGCCGTAACGAGTGCGCACGCGCAACTCCCACTAAATCAGGCGGCGCGGCGCGGGCGCTGCTGACGCATCCCACAACCATACCCAATACTCGTACTTGTATCTAACAGAATAGAAATTAAATTCCTAAGCGCAAGAGTTGACGCTTCAAAACTATGTAGAACATTAGAAATGAAACCTAAAGCAGTTCCTGTCAAGGTTGATTGCGAAGCGTCCTGGGCTAGGGGTGTAAGTAATAGTGGTGTATGGATGGCTTCACGCGCTCCTGATTTAGATGCGCGGGCGCGGGACCCGAAGGTGCGCAGTTTATCCGCCGCGCCGCGCCGCGACCGGCAGACACCGCTTCGTTTGAATAAACATGTTTATTAACTAGATTTACAAGCATTGCGCTCAATAAGTGTTTGTGATAGGATCGGTGGCGTCATGGCGGCGTTGCGAATATTTATCGTCGTTGTAGCTTCAGCGCCCGATGGCTGTAATTCATCTTTTGTGAGGGTTCATTTTATCCACACATTCTATGTAGATTCTAAGCGATCATTCCATGACCACTCCTTAGGCCCTGGTTTCTCTGACCACCCGCCGCCGGCGGCCGGCGACCGACGCGGGTCCGCGACCGACGACGTTCGAATGTGTTGTTCGGAAATGTTTGAGGGTGGTTTCTCTGAAACGTCGCCGGCGGCGGGTAGGTCGACGGGCGAAGGTCACACGCCGGCGACCGACGCGGGTCCGCGACCGACGACGTTCGAATGTGTTGTTCGGAAATGTTTGAGGGTGGTTTCTCTGAAACGTCGCCGGCGGCGGGTAGGTCGACGGGCGAAGGTCACACGCCACACGCGACGGTCTGTATTCGTTTTTTAGAATAGCAACGGACGGCGGGTGGCGTCTTGATATGGAAAATGACTGATTTCACTAAAGATAATGATAAATAGTACTTTTGTGAATTGTTTTAGAGATAATTGAATATACGATGTAAAATTTTCTTTACTGCACTGCAAGTGTTTGAGTACCAAGTTAAAAATTGCACTTTCTTTTTGCCGGTATTATACAGATATCGTTTGACTGTTTCTTTTTAGGGTTCCGTAGTCAACTAGGAACCCTTATAGTTTCGCCATGTCTGTCTGTCCGTCCGTCCGTCCGTCCGTCCGTCCGTCCGTCCGTCCGTCCGTCCGTCCGTCCGTCCGTCCGTCCGTCCGTCCGCGGATAATCTCAGTAACCGTAAGCACTAGAAAGCTGAAATTTGGTACCAATGTATATCAATCACGCCAACAAAGTGCAAAAATAAAAAACCGGCCAAGAGCGTGTCGGGCCACGCTCAGTGTAGGGTTCCGTAGTTTTCCGTATTTTTCTCAAAAACTACTGAACCTATCAAGTTCAAAACAATTTTCCTAGAAAGTCTTTATAAAGTTCTACTTTTGTGATTTTTTTTCATATTTTTTGAACATATGGTTCAAAAGTTAGAGGGGGGGGGGACGCACTTTTTTTCCTTTAGGAGCGATTATTTCCGAAAATATTAATATTATCAAAAAACGATCTTAGTAAACCCTTATTCATTTTTAAATACCTATCCAACAATATATCACACATTGGGGTTCTAATGAAAAAAAAAATCAGCCCCCACTTTACATGTATGGGGGGTACCCTAATAAAACATTTTTTCCCATTTTTTATTTTTGCACTTTGTCGGCGTGATTGATATACATATTGGTACCAAATTTCAGCTTTCTAGTGCTAACGGTTACTGAGATTATCCGCGGACGGACGGACGGACGGACGGACGGACGGACGGACGGACGGACGGACGGACGGACGGACAGACAGACATGGCGAAACTATAAGGGTTCCTAGTTGACTACGGAACCCTAAAAATGGAAAAAAATGTTTTATTAGGGTACCCCCCCTACATGCAAAGTGGGGGCTGATATTTTTTTTTCATTCCAACCCCAACGTGTGATATATTGTTGGATAGGTATTTAAAAATTAATAAGGGTTTACTAAGATTGTTTTTTGATAATATTAATAGTTTCGGAAATAATCGCTCTTAAAGGAAAAAAAAGTGCGTGCCCCCCTCTAACTTTTGAACCATATGTTTAAAAAATATGAAAAAATTCACCAAAGTAGAACTTTGTAAAGACTTTCTAGGAAAATTGTTTTGAACTTGATAGGTTCAGTAGTTTTTGAGAAAAATAGGAAAAACTACGGAACCCTACACTGAGCGTGGCCCGACACGCTCTTGGCCGGTTTTTTTGGATAAAATCAATAGGTACCTATTTCATGAACATCTTCTTCCTCTAAGAGTTACAATGTAAGTATTTTTGCATTCATTTTGCTCAGAGCACAACACAACAGTTCAAAAAGCAGTCTACCAGAGCTTCTGAGTTCCGTTGCCGGCGACGGGTGACCGAGGGTCAGAAAACCCACGCACCCGCGACCGACGGCGTGTGGCACAGCGTGCGACGCACATTCAGACGCCGCCGGTCGCGTGTGACGGGCCAGAGAAACCAGGGCCTTAGTGCCCTGTTAAAAAGGTTTTCGTGATGGTGTATCAGGTTATCTGAAGCAGAAATTTAATGGAGTTTTCCAACGATTTCTTTAATACTTAAAATTTAGTATATCTGGAGGAGAAGGTCTAGGAAAATCGCGTTAGAAAAAAGGAAGTAAATAGTTTAATTTAATTTTCCAAAAAGACATACATTTGATTACAAAACAACATCGCCATAGACGCCACAGATCTACATCTGATGATAATGGGACTAATAAACTTATAGACCCAGTTTCAAAAAATGTACTTTTAGTAAAATTACTTTTAGGAAACACTACTACATATTACTACTACTAGTTAAGAAAATCATATTTAAGTAGTAAAGGATCCCTGGGAATCAAGCGATATAAAGTTGCGGTGGTATCGTCAGTTTTTAGCGCATATCTGCGGTGGTGGTGGCGGCTCTCCGTCCAACGCTTAATGGCCGCCATATTATTATTACTTATAGTTTTAACTCGAATCGATCGGAAAAAGCGGCGACCGCAAGTACCGACCAAACCGCTAAATCGCGGCATTTTGATAACTGCCATTACTGCGACAAAAACACGGTGTGTTGGTGCGCTGGCCGATACGGAATGAGTCGAACACTCAGGAAAACCGACAAGTAATTGGCCCGTCCAGTAATTATATCTTTTATTTTCTTCCTCTTATTTCTTGAGTGAAAGAGAGTGTTATCATGTAATTGTGGCTTTCGAAGACCAACATAATATGCAGGCCACTGTACCTACAAACCTACACGTCTGCGTAGTTCAAGAGCATGAGCCAGATTCAGACTCATGAACTAAGTAGTAAAAAATCATCAACCACCAAAACAATTATCATGGTCGTATCAAAACCAGCAGAACTCCATAACAATTTTGTTTAGTTAGAAACGAAACGACCTCATTGAAGAATCCAACGCAGTCACTATGACAAATAAATAGCGCGTGAAGTCAATATTTACCGATCTGGATGTCACAATAACACTAGTCCGAGCTCAGAGCGACTCGCCTGCACTCTGCGAGGAGAATAAAGCGCGGCTTACCGCAGCTCCCGCCCGATACAGGCCTTAATGCAAACTGAACTCCTTAACCCTTTCCCTGTCAAATTACTCGAGAAAAAACTCCGCAAAATATCAAAAAAGGAATCTTAACCCAACTTTCGAGCAGCAGGTTTTGAACCAGAGATCATATTATCCGGGGACCAGTTAAGCGAGTCGAATTGGTTTTCATGTTGGTTTTCATTATGAGTTATGTCATGAGTATTTCTTGAAACGGTTTTTTTATACTTAAGTATATAAACGAATAAAAATAAGTAATGTTTGCCTAGGTATGCCATTGCTTTACTTTCACTAAAATATTTTTATTAAATTTAGAATCATCGTCACGATCCTACATATTACTTTTTTAGAGAGAGTCTCCTCTAACAAAAAGGTCCAGCCTCCACCTCCATCCCGATACTAAGCCGAATTGGGGAACATACTTAGCTTTCAAGTTTTCGTTCTATGATAAACACAGAATAATCACTAGACTGTGTGAACTTCAAATACCAGACTGTAGCAAACTACCGATAACATGCAAACCCAGCAATAAAACAAGCAGTCATTAAGGCACCTCGAGCGCAGCCGCCGCTGGCCGGTACCCGCGAGGTTCAGCGGAAAGGTTAAACGCCAATACGCGTTGCTTTGTTAGTGGTTAGTGGGCATTGCCGGAGCATCAACCCAGGGGTTCATCAGAAAGTTCACAAAGATGTTTAATCACTTTCAGTACCAATGGACCAGTGTAATCAGCTCCAATACGCGCGGATTTTTAACAAGCTTTTAGCTCAATTTGTAGTTGGTATGAAGTTTTTGTTGGGTTCAAAGTGTTCGTGAATAGAAACGAGGTGCGTCATAAAACGCGGCCCGCTCGTAAACGGCCGCCATTACGCGTCGCTAGGCGAGGCGCATTACCCCGCAGTCCGCAGCAGTCGATAGTCGGCAAAAACCTGCGGTTTGCAGCTCGTCGCTCGACATGCCGAAAAACATTAGCTGTAGCGGTTGCGCGGTGCTCGCCTAATAGCTCGCCTGCTGTTTAATAGCCGAGGTCTCGTCCGAGGAAGTAGATTCAAGTCAGAATTCTGAAATTTACAACACTCCAAAGACAAATACTTAAGTAAAAAGTATTAGGCACTGAAAATAATACCTTTATTAGTACTTAGGTAATTTTACTAGTACGCAACGAAAGTTTAGCTGAAGTAAATAGATATTAATATTTATTTTACATCTAGTAAGTAAGATTGAATTAAAAGCTAATAACTAGATATTATATTTATTAGTACGTATTTAGGAGCAATTTTCATCTCGCGCCGTTACTAGTTGATAAGTACTGCCAGCACTGATCCATTTAAGTAATTGGCATCGGTGTGCAAACAAAAAACGTTTTCAACCTCGAATGGAGTCTCATTTAAGGTATTGCAATATAAACAATACTTGCAATCAATATAAGCAGCATCCTCAAGCCAATAATTACCAGCACTATTTTGTTCCACCGTGGCAGCGCCCGACGTGCTATTAAAGATTTCCTGGTATGTGGCGCGAAGAATTACGCTGCGGTTATCCACGGAGAAATATGACGGCGGTATTTTATAAAGTTATTACTACAGGCGTTAAATATGAGATAATGGGAGATAAGTTCGAGTTAATTGCGTTAAAAATCGCAAATCTCGAGCGTCTGCGCATGCCGGATTACTCGCGAAGCTTAAGAGAAAAAGGACACTAGTACCTTTTAATGTGTGTGCAATCTTTATCTGAGTTTATACTGAGTCGATTATAAGGTCTTAAGCTCTGCACCTACTTGCGGGTCCTTTCTTGTAGAGAATACCAGCAGACTTCATGCTGCGCTGATTGTTAGAGACCCTACTAATTCTATCCTCTTGGCACTTGTTCACTGATGATGAGAATTAAGAGACAAATATCAGATTTCTCAAGCCTGCGTACGTACTGTCGTGGTTTGCGAATTCAGAAGGGTTTTATATTTTGGGGTAAATTAGGTCATTGTCATCAAAAAAACACCAACACTCACTGTCAAAAAAATGTGCGAGCGAAATTCTTACAGTAAGTACATAATAAAATAAAAATGTTAAATATCCTAAAATAAATGTATGCAGTCCTAATAGTATTTTCTACTGCTGACTGTATTCCGAAAATATTAATAATATTAATATCGATGTGGGTGTCTTCTGTACTTTACGACAATACTTAATGCAGTCTAATTGGTTTCAGTTATGCCGTAACAGTCTGCAGGTCCACCAGCCCTCGCCAGCTCGACGAGCGATTGAGACGATACCTCTGTAACTGTAGCATCACGAGCGGCGGCGGTGCACGGTGGCGGACATCACTGGATTCTTTCTCGCATTTACGCCATTCAGCCGCGACGCTCCTATCGCGGCTTAGATTTAATTCATGTCCTTTCAAACTCGTTTAACACTTGACCCAAAATTTTAGACGAAGGTCAGCTTAAACACAAACCAGCAGGTAGCAGTTCTAAACTCATTATATAGTGTAGGTATTTCTTAGTTTATTAATTTATTTATTTAATCAAAAAGTAACACAGCATTACAGTTTACATCAAGGCACTGTGAAACTACAAAATACAAAACAAGACTTACAAAAAAATACAAAAGACATACCTAGGTATGTACCTACAAAAAATAAACAAATTAAACATTAGATTTGGGCGACGATGTAACAGCGTGGCTCCGTTGCGTCGTCTGACTCGGCGTAGGATTCGGCAGGTTGCCCCGGAACCGCCGAAATACCACACCCTTCGGCCAGAAGTCTGCGCACGCGATGGTGTCCTGCAGCGTGCGCGGCACGCGCACAACAAATGAGTGAAGTGCACGTAGTGGCGCGACGGCAGCTGTTGCATCCTCAGCGTGTATTAATGAATGATGTAAGTAACTTTACATGATCTATATTTAAGCCTCACGAAAGAAGAAGTACATTGCCAACACACACAACAACACCAACACACAGCCAACCTTGAATTGGGAAGTCAAGGCACTGATGACACAAATTTAGGTTATGTTATAAAATTACAGTTGATCCATTTTCAGTTGTTGACCGGCATAACACTTGGCATACCTTGTATACGAATAGGTACCCTATTTTACTAAAATTACACTATGTCATATCTAATTTGAATAATCAATTGTAAGTGTACAAACAGTTCCGTGCAATATAAATCAAGCTTTATCCTGTAGCAAAGCTGTACAGTAGGGTTTTTACAACCCCATACAAACTCAGAATATTTGTTGCATTCCAGCTAGTTTATGTTTTTCTGCAATCGTGACTGTGCAAGGCCGTCGTTCTTCGGAACTTATGTCTTCATTCAGAGGTGCGCTGGCGCTGCAGCTGGCGCGAAACCGGGAACTATTCAAACAGACAGACTTCAAGATTACAGTCATATACTTAACTTAAAGAAGTACCGTGTGACTGCCTAATTGCACATTGAACATTAACATCAGATATTCTGACTGAGCGGAATTTATATTTTCTTTATTTTATATTTTCATGATAAAAAATACACTAATAATTTTCTACATGTCAAAATTATGTTTATCTTCTCGTCATGATTGTCAGAAATTACATAATTAATTCTAATTAACAAAAATAATTCCAATAAGCCAAGCCAAAATTGGCGTAGAAACTCCAGGTCCATGGGGTCCCACAGCGAACAAGTTGTTTACAGAAATCGCGAAGCGTCTGGTTGAGGTAACTGGTGACCGAAGAGCTGTATCCTTGGTATACATTGCATCAATTTTAGACATTAGCTAGCTTTTAAGTGTTTTGTCTTAGTTTATAAGACATAGACATAGAAAAGTTTCTTATATAATTATGTAAATATGTTCATGTAAATAAAGATATTTTTTCATAAACACATCAATTGAAGTAGCCAAAATTATATGATTTAATTGATTTATAATTTATAGTTCAATGTGATGCCTATGACTATTTATGTGAGTTGTAATTGTATCCTATCCGGGTAGTTTCTCATTCTTTGGCAGCAGTGTGGTACAGATACTGCCAGTAAATGTAATTAAATGTGCTCTTTAACTTGATCAACAAATACGAATTATAAATATTCATCGGCGGCGGAGCACGAACCGCGAGTCCGCGAGTAGTGTAGTGGCGCGATCAATTATGTCATTGCTAATATTATGCGGGGTTTCCAAATGAGCTCCGCGAACGGACTCGACGATCGCAGAAAGCGATAGGCTCTGTATCAACAATTAAATATGCTGGCGCATAATTTTAAAGTACCTTGACGAAGGATTAAATGCTATAAGATTAAATAAAGGCTTAAATCAGTTGCGGTTAGTCGTTCGCTTGTGTCTGTTTTTTAGTCGTCTGCAAAACTAAGTAATAATAACCACAGCTTATGCTGTAATCTGTAACTAACCTTACTCATGACGGAAGAGCGAGATCTCATGAACCAAACTATTATATTATAAAATGTAACTACTGACCAGTACCTAAATATATATTTTCAACAGTGTCGGAAGTGGCGAGATTCTTGAGTCACTTGATGGAAAATATCACTTGATACTTAGTTAGTTAGTTTTAGTTAGTTTTCGTATTAGGTATCATTTCGATATATTTATTCATATTTTAGCGATAGTCGATGCACGATGTATAGTCAGTTAGTCAGTATATTTGCTAAATTACACAATTAAATAGTTTTTTCTTCAGCACTGCTAACTGCCATGCCTACCAAAGTAAGCTTACTCGTAGGAAGCGTTTTCATTATCACTTCAGCTAATTCATTTTAGGTGAACTCGATATATCCGGGCAGACCACTCGTTCCGGTCATGCGCTAATCTCGTCTAAAATGGCCAAACAAGATCTTCAGCTCAAAGTCGACAAGCCTCACAACCTACAACCAAGAAAAATTTACCTATGTGTAAAAATAGAAATCTTAAGCGCCACGATGACTACCGTTCCCACGTTGCATAACATCTGCAAACCCTGCTAGCTGGTATGTAAAGCCGCCAGCATCGCGACGCGAACCTGGCAGCATGCAGCCGATGCTATCTCCTGACACTAATCTTGATACCGCGTTCAGCTAATAGCATTAATGCGGGTTTTTATGAGAAGGATATCGCAGGATCTTGATCGAACTCAATTTATAGACCGCCTAATACGCAAGGATTAATTCGACGGTAGAACTAAACTAGTTTTAGGGATAAATGCGGATACGGAAAATATAATATCAATCCAATGTCGTCTAGCGTCGTACACGCGCTTAGACATTGGATCAGTCGGGGTTCACAACGCTCAATTCCAATTAAGGTATATGTAAGTAGGTAATTAGAACGATGTATGATAGAAATCGGTTCCCGCAATTTGTGAACTTCGATGTTTGCAGTAGGCTCTCTATAAACAGACAAGCTTCAATTTGAACAACACGATATACTTAAGTAAAATAAAAATGATCACATTGGTATTATATTTGTCAATTCTTAATTAACTTCGTAAGCTCATGTAGCGTAAAATCTATTTAGATGTTGTTATTTAATTTCGTTACCTGCCACGATTGTTCCGTCGAATGTTTTGACGGCTGCACCGGTACATTGGTTCCATTATTCCACCATCTCGCCTGTCAGCCCATTCGAACGAGCACTGACGACAGAATGGTAATTGAATCGTGGTATTTAGACACCGCCCGCCTCGGCCGTGATACACATACGACAAGTAAGATATGGACGAATTGTGCGATATATAAACACCATCGAAATATCATTCCAATATTCGTGCATATTCGAATTGGTCTATCAGTCTGCTCCCTTCACCGGTGAGCTGCTAAACTCAACACTGAACTGATTCTGATAACGCACGAATGAATGGACTCATTATTGATTGCGGTCGAACTCGGACTTGTGAGAAAATCATAAACTATTAACATCACGTGACCCGATGAAGGTTATCCTGATTCCTGCTCAATTGTTATTTCAATTAAGGCCATTGTGGGAAAGACTATCTATTAGTTAAAACTGTCTACACAGCAAGCTCTTTCATCGCTTCTAACTTTTGGTCAAAAATAATGGTTACTATGTCTTTATAAATTCAGAGGATAAGATTGCCTCACACTGAAGCCGAAGAGAGGAGATGCAATGATTATTGGTCGATTGAACACCAGCATAAACGTGGTTTTGCCACCGGCAGGGCGTGAATGGGCAGAGCGGAGAGGGAATTGAAATCGCCCGGACCCTTTTCCACTAAAAATTGCCATTAATGGCCATCGCGGGCCTGCGCGAGCTCGCGATGGACATTAATGTCAATCGCGAGCTCGCGCGTGCCTGCCGTAGTTTGTAGGTTTCATAAGATACTCAAGAGATACTCTATATCGAAAGCAATACGGCAAATTTTTACACTAACAAATATCTCAACTCAAGTCTCGCACATCCTCGTCAATCCGCGCCTCGCCATGTCTCGTCGCGCCCTGCCGGTAGAATACCACTTTCGAGTTAATTTATACTCTAAATAGGAAGCAATACGGTTACTTTTTACACTAACAAATATCTCAATTCACGTCCCGTACATTCACGCCAATCCACTCCTCTCCACGCTAAGCCACTTTTCGTCTCGCCCTGCCGGTGGAAAATTACCATCAGAGTTAATTTATACTTTACATCGGAAGTATTACAGTTCATTTTTACACTAACAAATATCTCAATGAAAGTCCCGCACATCCTAGTCAATCTTTACTATTTCCACCGAAGATGCGCTGGGCGAGAATTGAAAATTTGCCATACCAATTTCAATTCCCTCCCCGCTCTGCCCATTCACACCTTGCCGGTGGAAAACCACCTTTAGTTATTTTTATGTTTCTGTGGACTAAACCAATGCTAGTGTGTGATTCCCTCATATTATATCTGTTCACATTCTCAAACATGCCCGACGCGACGACAATACCCGAACAGCCAGCGAGGTCCGCTGCCGCTGCCGCTATACGCTGCGCCCGCGGCGGTGCCATTGTGCGCACTAGGATTGTGATCGCCACCTTTATTACTATTACCACAATGAATGCTCGTATCATAATTATAATCTATTTGTTGCATTGTGCTTACATTCTTCTACAAAGAGTTAAAGGCCAATTTGTATTACAGAGAAAAATGAGCGATTTGATCATATTTGGATTTGGAACCGTGGGAGGCTATCGGGCCGATTCGAACGAATGCTGCCATCAGAATTATATTTCAGTCGTGTCATTTAATAACTGTATGTCTCACTAGCGCTAGTACGAGTATGTACATGAACAAGTACTAGTAACTGAAAACAAATTATATCTTTTTTTTCTTTTAGTGAAAAAAGTTTTAATGAGATTAGGTGGCATTCTGAAATCAGATAACCTTTATTGGTTTAAGTGGGTACGTCGAGATACCTACGCAGTTTTTTTATTATATGACATTAGTAAATCGACTATAATTAAAGCTAAATTCGTTGCCATGTAAGGCCAATCAGGCCAATGGCTCTATAAAGCATCGACGTAAAAAATGAAGCAAATGTAAGCGAGATATAAAAGTGGCACGAAGTTAAGCAACTAATTACCGATCATTAATTGAATAATTAAAGCGACGCAGCGATTAATTCGGTTTGCATGGCAACCGCCGTGATGCGCCTACGCAGGGTACAAATAGTGGTCATTACATTGGGATATTCTCGGGAATTCTAATCAATGTCAGCTGGTTATTCCTTATTTTAAAAATGTAGACTAGGTTAGTTTTAAAAGTACCGGTTTTTTAAGTATGTATAAAAATGAATAAATTTCAAGTTTGCTTTGGAGTTTAAACTCATAACACCACACTTTTTCAGATATAAATTACCAAGGAGTGGTGTTTATAATTAAATTACACGCTTAGCCTATCCACATTCTTGTTGCATAATAAAAAAATACTAAATCAATCAGCAATATCAGCATACAGATACGTTTAAAAAAAAATTCCCTTATTTCGCCCATATGGGTGGGAACAATCAAATCAATCCTATATTACATATAAGCAAATATCACAAACAGCTCCTAAACAGTCAGTACGGTAACTAAGGAATGTTTATACAATTACACGAATTAATATGAAAATCACTACAGAGTCCACAGTCGCCATCAGATTCATAGGCGCGGTCGGGGTGCCCAAAAATAACTGAGCACGCACTGGGTAGGTACGTAGCCGACTAGCAAAAACGCTCTCGAAACGAAACGCTCGTAGATATATATCTCTATCGATCTTGCGTATTGGCGCGACAGAGCCAGACTACCTTTCGCGGCGTTGCGTTTTCGTTTCGCGTCGCAGAAATGCCATTCGGCTACGGCACGAGCGATAGAGATAGATATCTACGAGCGTTTCATTTCGTGAGCGTTTCGTGCACGTTTGTGCCATTCGGCTACGTACCTACCCTGAGACGCTTCGATAATTAAGACAATTCTCCGATACAAACGCTCTCGACTATTTCCTCCCTGATTTTTGAAGATAGAGCAATGATTTTTTCAACACAGATTATTATTATTTTTATCTGTGTCGCACTGTTTTGATTTTTTTGATACATATTCTTATTTTTGAAGACGCTAGAGCCCATCAAAAATTTCCAAAAACGACCTTATTGATTATGGCTCAAGAAAAGGTGTGGTATTCTAAATTGGTAACAATTAGCCAAATAACCTAACCACAAAATTAAAATTTTGATAAAACCCCCGACCGCGACATAGTAGACCGATTTTCATGAAACATCAAAAAAAATCAAAAATCAATCAAAAAAATATGGCTAAGAACACTCCTGACTAACTCAGCTTTCAGACAAAAAAAGCTAAATCTAAATCGGTTCATCCGTTCGGGAGCTACGATGCCACAGACAGACACATACACAGACAGACAGACAAACAGACAGACAGATAGACAGACAAACACACAGACAGACACGTCAAACTTATAACACCACTTCGTTAAAGAACGGGGGTTAAAGAACTAAACGGTCCGACACAGATTATTTCATTGTCCGATTCTCAAATTTCGTTACAATTGAAGTTTTGAAGGAGAAAATAGTCGAGAGCGGAACCTCGATGTTAAAGATTTTTTCGCAATATCTTTTAATTGAGTTGTTCTGAATGGACAATCATTTTTCGATAAATCTAGTTAATAACACTAGTATACTTCAATAAAACTCCCAAATTGAGAGGGAGCTCCTTTCCAGCTTAGCATTTTCGCTCCTGTAGCCTGTAGCGTCTTAAATATAGGCTTGGCCACTCATATATCTGATGGTCTGACTGTATACGATCGCTGAATGGGCTCATAGAACTCAATGTAATGACGTTCCGGACTGCGTTCACTAACCAATTAGGTATATGCCTTAACATAAGGAAATGAGGTGCACCTCAGGTCAGTTAAAAGGCGCTGTTGAAACAGCGATGCGATCGCATGCTCTAGGAATATATGAGGCGTTGGTCACATACATGTGTTCCGTATCGCATCGCATCTAGGAGGCTAGCTCGTAAAGAGTTTACTTCCTAGAATTGGTAAAAAGTACTTGCTTGTCAGTGAATAATGCGAAAACTATCCTATTAGGTGAGAATGATGAGATTGTAAAGAAATGCTTTACATACTTTTTAACGTAACGTAAACTTGAGCAGCTTAAGTAGGCTTTGAATCATATACCTACTAAATAAATGGTATACTTAGGAATTTATTAAAGACAATCCTAATTGACTACAATATTGACTTTCACTTAATTTTGTAATGTACCTACTTTGTGTTGTGTTCGTTTATCTTTTCATCTGTTTTGTTTGAATACCATTCGTACTTTGTCTTTTAAGATTTATTTGATCTCTCCATCTTTTTTATGTGTTTGTATACAAAAAAAAAAGCGCTGGTGGCCTAGCGGTAAGAGCGTGCGACTTTACGATCCGGTGGTCACGGGTTCGAACCCCGGCTCGCACCAATGAGTTTTTCGGAATTTGTGTGCGAAATGTCATTTGATATTTGCCAGTCATTTTTCGGTGAAGGAAAACATCGTGAGGAAACCGGACTAATTCCAATAAGGAACCCTTCTAGTTTACCCTTCGGGTTGGAAGGTCAGATGGCAGTCGCTTTCGTAAAAACTAGTGCCTACGCCAAATCTTGGGATTAGTTGTCAAAGCGGACCCAGGCTCCCATGAGCCGTGGCAAATGCCGGGATAACGCAAGGAGGATGATGATACAATAAAGTGCACCTACTTATAAAACATGCCTAGTTTTTCCCGCAGAATGTATAATATCTTCCTTATGTATGTACGTACGAAGTAAACAAAATTATAGCAATCAATGTTATCGTGGACACATCTATGAATGGAACAATCTGTGTTGTAGTTTCTGTAGTCTGCGTGTGCAATAAATTTGCCCAGATTCCGACAAAAGAAAGTATATTTATTTATTTATTTAAACTTTATTGCACAATACAAAAAAGTACAAATAGCGGACTTAATGCCAGATGGCATTCTCTACCAGTCAACCATGGGCTAAACCGAAAGATTAAGTAGGTGCAGGGTCCTAGTATAGTTAGCGTGTAATGGAAAAGAATTTAAGATACAAACAATATCCATATACGCTACATATAAATATATATATACAGACCCTACCCTCTGAATTGAGCTTTTCACAGTCCATATACGTAATGATTTCCGAATTACATAACGTTACCTTCTGTCTAGATTTGTAGTGTTATCTTGGTCTGATGTAGGTCTCCAGTTCATTTTGTACCCAAACCTTTTTTATAATTAGTCATTTTATAGTATAGGTACGTTGGTGTTAGTTGAATAAGTATGATGTTTTTGTTCATGTGCGCTGGCTCCCTCATCATTCAATGGTCGTCGTATTGACACAGCGTGCAAACTCGTTGCGACACAATCTGTCGCTCGATCTGCGCGGGTGCAGGCCGCATTCAACACGTCTGTTGGCAGCTCGCAACATCGCCAATTCTTATTACATCACGAGTTATCTTATGGTCATTATATTTCACAGCATCACCATCATCAGAGAATTCAATTAAAATATTGGGTTGGTAAGAAAGTAATGAGCGAATCATAACCAATATAGTAATTTTTATTTAATTTATTATTTTAATCATTTATCAAAAATATAACGGCCTTCGTTATCTACTACTTGTCTCCATCGTTCTGGTAAAGAATGAATAGCATCGGCGAAGAAGTTCTTAGGTTTAGATTCAAAAAACTCAGCTATGTACTGTCGTAGATGGGCTTGATCATCGAACTTTTTTTCATTCAAGGCATTGCTTAGCGATCTGAACAATGCGTAATCCGTAGGTGCCAAGTCTGGGGAGTACGGTGGATGAGGTATCACTTTCCAACCTAGCTCCAATAGCTTTAGCCGAGTCACTTTTGCAATGTGTGGGCGAGCATTGTCGTGTAAGAAAAAACTTTAGCATGCTGTGGACGATTCTGACAGATTTTTTGGTTTAAATTTTCAAGCTGATTATAGTATACTGATGCGGTAACAGTCATCCCACTTGGTAGGAGTTCCCAGTGAATAATACCATGAATATCCCACCAAACGGACAGCATAACTTTTTTCGGGTGAGGCTCTGTTTTTGGTGCCTCTATTCCTTTTTCGTTTGGAGCTAGCCACTGACGTTTGCGTGTGTGATTTATATATAAGACCCATTTTTCATCTCCAGTGATAAGATGGTCCAACCAGTTGAATGTGTGGCGAAAAGACAGAAGTTGTATGCAGATATCGGCACGGCGGTTTAGTTGATCTCTATCAAGTTCGTGCGGTATCCAAACACTGTATTTGTAGTTTTTTCCCAACTCGTGTAAATGTGTTTCTATGGTGACATGAGAGCAGCCTAACTCGGTAGCAAGAGTACGACTCGTTAGCCTCGGATCTCCTTCAATTAAGGTTTTTAATTTGGCTACATCAATCTTCACCGGTCGACCAGACTTAGGTTGATCTGATAATGAAAAGTCGCCACTACGAAACCGCTGGAACCATCGTTTCGCCGTGGCCTCAGACACAACTTCAGGAGCAACACGCTGACATATATTACGCACTGCTTCGGCGGCTGAATGGCCAGACTGAAATTCATATAGTAAGCAATGCCTTACATGCACTTTTAATTCGTCCATTTTCTTCCTTATATTAGCTCGGCGACAGCTAGTGAATGACTGACGAGAAACTGTGCGACTCGCCCTTTATATACTTTCGACCATAGAAGATTCTAGAACTCTCTCAAAAATTTTATGTGGAATTAAATCGATCGCTCATTACTTTCTTACCAACCCAATATTAGTAAAACATGTTATTGAGTTGAGAGTGAAGATCGTTAATAGTTCAGTAAGTCAAGGATACTAATGGCACTAATGCAAACGTATTTTAATTAGGTAGGTATATCAAGATAATGTGGCAAGACATCAACTTTTGTTTCAAAATTAATACTTTTTTAACAAGTCAAACGCTCGTCATGTCACAAGCTGTTATTTTACTGCAAGAATACGACGCAAAAGCGAGCTCACGAGAGTTTGTAAAACCATTAATAAACACGAGCGGATCCGGAGATTGATGGCAGCTCAAATAATTGTTGTTCGCCGCTCAATTCAGCCTTCATGATCATTTTTATGTGCACCGATTAATTCACAAAATGGAGGCAATGAAATGTGTCCAACTGCCGAACTGCGCGATCCAAATCTGATTTCATCTTGATATTGAAAGCATTTCCGACGCCTTTTATGGATCATGAATATCATGATCAGATTTGAATCATTGAGGATTAAAAAGCTATAAATAGTAAATAAAATCCTACACTAAAACTGCTTATGTTAAGGTAGATGAATACATTAGAACAGCGGTGACTGTCATTGTTTTGTTATTGTGATGACTGATGATAGTTACAACTAATCTAATCAAGCCTTCATTACTTGTAATGAAGTGTAGGTGTGTATGTAAATAAATATGTTTGTCCGAATTCCAATGAACCTGAAAATTTGAAGACTTATAGATATAAATACATAAATTGGATGACACTGCAATATTATTGTTTGACGATCGGTCCAGATCGGTCGGCCTGGCCTAGTCGGTAGTGACCAAGGTAATAAGCAAAGGACAGTTTCTGACAATTCAATATTCTACGCTTCATACAATGTACAGGTTGAGCTCTCAGTAGCAATGTCAGAAAACTAACATCTATTACCTTTTTATGTGTTTCTAATTTTCTATATCCAAGCATTCAAATCCATTCACTGATCCACAGATACAGGTAACTTGTGAAATGTCCAAATTAATGGCCTCAATGAAATTAACTCGTAACATCTTGGTAATAATTTTCATTCCTACGTCTTATTACCAACATATAAGGTATATAATTATTTAGGGAAGTCGTTGTTTCTTGGCACATAAATAGCGTGTTAATTTCCATAGACAAACAGCGCAGGCGCGGCGATGGTATCGTGTTCTCCGAAAAGCAATTAATTGTTGGAAACGGAAATGCCGCCGCTCGGAGTTCAAGTTTAGTACAATTGGATGTCAACTCCAATTTTATTTATTTGGTTGAGTCACAAAACTAATTTGGTGGTCTTTTGTACTGTATAGAGCAGAACAAACAATTGTGACTTTAAATTCAGAGATCAAGGGTTTAACCCTCGGTGCGTTATATAATTGAGTTTTTCGGAACTTAAATGCACGACTTTTTTTTAAGTACAAAATGTAATTTAATATTTGCCAATTCCTTTTCGGTGAAAGGAACTTGGAGCAATTCCATTTTCTTTTCGTTTGGCATTTAATTGTCAACTTGGTTCTTAGGACTCTGGTTATCCCATAGCAAAATAGATGCTATAGCAGACCATACGCTTGTTAGTTATGGTTGTATAAGAGCGTTCGCAGCTATCGTTCGCCGTGACCCCTGATCCTGCAGCGCGTCCATCTGTCCGCGCCAACTCCCCACCGATCCCAATTATAGATAACGCCATCGGAAAAATGCAAGATATCTAATACTACACTACTCCACTATTGCGCGAGCGCACGCCACTCGAATCTTATACCGTTGTAACGTGACCGGACTCTTAGCCCGTTTTCACATTATCCGATCAGATATCGGATTCCGGAAGGATTTCAATAGAAAAAATCTAAGACGGCGCACAGGCGCCGTCTTAGATTTTTTCTATTGTAACATGGGATATCGGTCCGACATCCAATATCGGATCGGATAATGTGAAAACGCACTTAAGGCTAATGATGTGATCTAGTACCAGTAGAATCAATACACAAGTGATTTTATTGGTTCTTAACAACACATCCTTCGCAACACATCTTCACACAAAATTACAGGACATAATACATATAACTACGTACAACAAAACATTTTTTTTTTACATAAATCTCTTATTATAATAAGAAACTAAGACTAAACTTAAAAGCTAGCTAATGTCTAAAATAGGCCCTTGAGGCATTGCACCAAGGATACTGACGACATTTCCTCGCTGTATCGCAATGCTGATACGTTGTGCGAGGAACTCGCCAGCTCTTCGGTCACCAGTTACCTCAACCAGACGCTTCGCGATTTCTGTGAACAACTTAATCTTTGCTTTTTAATTTTTGCTCTTTCTTAAGATCTTTCATATTTATGTTATTCTTGCTCACGAGCTGTGATGAGCTTAATCCATTAGGAAAAAAAGTGTGACACAATTTTCATATACTTAGGTATTTTGGTCCTGCGTTCATTACCGTCACATGCATAGTAAAATGGAAAAGAAAACTCTTAGCACAAAATTTTGGTAGTGTCAGGAAACAATTTGTGATTCGGAGTCAAAACAGAGCAGAAGCAATATTTTACCAATTTTACATTAAAGCCACATCTCGGACACTGGCGATCAAATATATGAAAGAGGCGCGTTCCTAGCGCACATTCTAAGCACGTGTATGTGAACGCGTACCATGCTTGTATAAGTGACATATGACAGGTTGACTGTTCGCGTTTTTGACAGGCGGTAACTGTGAGGTAACCGAGAGGGGGTGGGCGGTGCTTTCAGCGGGGAGCGGAAGTGGCCATACTGTACGATAGTACTCTTTATTATACTGTGTTAAAGCCCCTAGGCCATGGCTTTAAACTCAATGAATATTTTAACTATAAAACTCCCGTGAGACTCATACATATTTAAAAATATTTTAAGCACACACATAGCATAGGAAACATGTCGAACGCTATATCGACTTAATACGTGAGTAACCCGCTTAAAATATTTTTTTTAAATATCAATGAATATTATCCAATATATAATATACCTATAGGAGTGGTGTGTCCATGATATTTGATGCACCACCGCTCCCCGCTGCTCGCGCGTCGTCCAAAATATAAAGATAACTGTACGAACAAAAGACATCAACGCGCCAAACAAATGCTAGTGTTTTGCAATAGGTAAGCTTTTTTTTACTTCAGCAGCCTTACCACGATCTTTTTAAAAACGATTCAAACGCAGAGCAGTTCAGTTTAGGTGCCTAAACTGAGCGTCTCAATTTGCTACCATGACCTCCAATGTTCAGAGTCGAAACTGAACCGCGTACAAGTGAATGAATGACCGATATTGTCTCTGGTCCGCAACTGAATCGTTTTGACAAGAAAAGGATGACGCTATAGGAATCGTATAAATCTATCTCGTTTTCCCCTTGTGACGTTTGATCGTTCGAAAACCAGGAACGATTACTAATTTTTAATTTTATTTTATTCTTAAAACTGGAAAAAGAAACATTTAAAATATTTAAATGTAAAATTCACAATAATTACAATGATTTTGTGTAAAATATCGTGTCTTTTTGAACAAAACTATAAATAAATGATAAATATATATATAATGACAGTTCGTTAAAGCTTATGTTTAGAACATCGTGCCCTTGACTAGTAGGTAATTAATAATAAAGTTTTTATTTATGTATTTGAAGTGCTGTGCTCGGCTATAGAACTCGCAGTGTTTGGATGATATTTTAACAAATACGTAAGTCATTAGTATTTGTAGGTAGCTCACTCGTGTCTAAATTTAATGTATATCGCTAAGTTATGCTAGACCTAGTTGATTCCTTAGCCATCCTAGGCATAGTTTGTCGCAAGTGTTAACATGACTCCTTGCATATCGACTAAAAAAGGATCAGACTTTTTCTCGCTCTTTTTGATTTGCGTTTTTGCGAAAGTTGCGAGATCATAGGGCACTCTAAAAATGTAAAAACGTGTAGTTAGTTGGAGTTGGAATAGTTGGTCCGTAAATATTACTAAACAAAATCATAAAACTTTATATTTTATTATCGAATCGGTAAGGATCGAAAAACCAAAATAATAAATTAATCAGGTGATGAAACTAGCTTTAGTTATATTTTTCATCTCCTACTCCTTATAAAAACACAAAACTATTTAGTATCGCTAGTGTTACAACAAAGCGATTCAGAATAATGCGGTAAGTGAGTAACTTTTTATGAATCGCTAAATTTGACATTCCTGCGATTCAGTTTAGGCTCAAGTGGCATGTCATGGTACGAAATACACTTGAGATGAGTGAATGAAACGGCTGGGACGCTTATCGCTCGCTCGGTCGAAATTTGATCGCAATAACAACGTCGTGGTAGGAAATAGCGACGCAGTTCAGTTTAGGTCCTAAACTGAATCGCGTTAAGAGATCATGGTAAGGCCCCAGAAAACAATCATAAGAGATCCCCGCGCTGAATAAGTATCGTTTGTATTTTTGCTGCTAGTAATCGCGGACCATTGTATCTACTAAACTAGAAGAGCTTCATAATCCTCATTGACTTGGGCATCTAATATCGGATGATTGTCATTACCGATAGTGAGACCCGATAGTGGTACCGTGGTGGTACCTTATGGAATATGATTCTCTACATGAGTATGAGGTTCTTCATAAAAAGTGGTTTGAATTGAAGGCCAACTATGTGTCACCCCTGTAGTTGCCGGTATACCTAAACTACTCAAAGTAATGTTAAAAAAAAAAACTTTAGGAAACTAATACACCATATTGGCTGTTTTCGATGAAATTCCTGCATTTTACGATCCTTGACCGTCGGCTTCTCTATGTGGTCACAGCTCGTAATATGTAGTCGCCAAACTTAATAGTCCGTGACGTACAATCCTGTCACGTTGGTAGCGAATACACGCTAGCTTAACAAGGCCTCTGTTTGTCACGCGTCAAGTTTCTATGTTGAGCGTTGAGCTACCTTAACTAATAGGTGTAGGTTCCTGATGATGTTTATAAGGTTCAACTAGTACACTTGTCCAAAACCACGTCGATATGTTTTCTAAAATATATTCTTTCATAGTTCTGGACTCATATTCATCGTATCGTGTTTATGTGAGAAAAATCATTACTGATGTTATTGCTACAGTGTACCTAATCACCTAATGAAATGAGACAATACACATCCACAATTGGGTGAAAAGTCTGACAACCAAGCTAAACTATAACAAATCGTATAATACATAATATCAAAACAAATTGTTCTTCGTTTTTTTTTTTTCGTTCAAAAGTTTTAGTTGTACTTACAGTTGATCGAATCAAGATGTGATGAAATTGACTGTTAATTGTTAACAGTTATGCATGTCGAATAGAATAAGGCTTTGTAAATAATTACATTTATTTTTTGTATTATATACGGAATCTACACATTTCAATAACTGACGTCAAATCTATTAGATGTTCCTTCGTTTATCAGCATATTTAGTGTGGTTTATACAGGCCTACACGGTCGACGACGTAACAAATGGGTTGTATAATTATCCCGTAAATAAAAGATTAAATTAAGGGATTAATATAACGCACCTACCAGAGTTGGGACAGTAAACTCCGGCACGTGGGCGCATTGTTTTACGACATTCTGAACCGCTTTGGTTTGGAGGCCGATTCTGCCGATCTTATTTATTGCAACCAAGCTCGATTGTGAGACCAAATAATTATCAAATTAATGTTAGCTGCTCGTCGACCTGCAAGCGGAGGTTAATAGAAACACAATTATATATTACACTTTGTGATACTCGTATCAGTGTTGACGAGGTAAAGGCAAAAATAAAGGACCTGGATAATGACAAAGGAGCTGGTCATGATGGCATTCCTGCGTCATTCATAAAAAAGTGTGTTGAGGAACTCAGTCCACCTCTTTCTATTATCTTCAATAAATCATTAACAAACGGTACTTTTCCAGACGCATGGAAAACTGCATTTATTATCCCAATCCATAAATCAGGTGACAGGGATCAATGCCAAAATTACAGGCCTATAAGTATCCTATCTGCTTTTTCAAAATTGCTTGAATCCGTTCTGTACAGTTCGTTTTACTCTCACTTAAGTACCTTTATTTCTCCCAGCCAGCATGGCTTTGTTCAGAACAGATCTACCGTCAGCAATTTATTGGTCTATAAAAATTATCTCTGCAGTGCCTTTGCCAAAAGAATACAAATAGATTCTATATATACTGACTTCTCGAAGGCATTCGACAAGGTTGATCATACTATTCTTATCAAAAAACTTGAGGGTTATGGCGTCCACGGAAATCTACTGCGATGGATTAAATCTTACTTGGAAAATCGAAGTCAACTTGTTAATATCAAAGGACATCTTTCTACGCCTGTCTCCATCACATCTGGTGTGCCACAAGGATCACACTTGGGCCCACTTTTGTTTGTAGTTTATATAAATGACCTTGTCGCGGAATTGACTTGTCCCTGTCTTTTATATGCAGATGACCTCAAGGTTTTTTCAGCTATTAGGAACACTGATGACTGCGCAATACTTCAACAGAATCTCAAAACTATC
This sequence comes from Leguminivora glycinivorella, assembly GCF_023078275.1. NCBI lineage: Eukaryota > Metazoa > Arthropoda > Insecta > Lepidoptera > Tortricidae > Leguminivora > Leguminivora glycinivorella. The sequence goes on along the minus strand of NC_062983.1, from coordinate 23,035,597 downwards.
TCTGAATGGTGCAACAGAAATAGGATGTACCTGAATACAGACAAGTGCTTCACGATTACATTCTCAAACTCAAAAAATAAAATAACTTTTGATTATACACTAAACAACGTTACAATAAACCGCAAGCAAGTCATCCGCGACCTGGGAGTATATTTTGACGAGAAATTAAATTTCCACTATCATTATGACTACTTGATCTGTAAATGCAATAAGCTCTTAGGGTTTATTACTAGGGCCTCTCGGGACTTTAAAGACATCCAAGCTATTAAAATTCTATACAACTCCTTAATAAGAAGCGTTCTGGAATATGGATCTGTAATATGGTCTCCGTACTATAAAGTTCATATTGATCGCATTGAAAGGGTCCAAAAGCGGTTTCTCAATATCCTTTGCTACAGATCTCAGCTTGGTCGCACATATAGATCATATTTTAGTAGGCTTAAACATTTTAACTTGCCATGCCTATCGTCACGGAGACAATGTAGTGAATTAATGGTCTTATATAAAATTGTTCACTCGCAGATTGACTGTCCCTCTCTCCTTTCACAACTTAATCTGATTACAAGAATAAATACACGAAATCCCTCACAGAGAATCTTCCAGCTACAAATCTTCAAAAATAATACGTCTTATTATAATCCGGTAACCAGAATGTGTCGTTTATACAATGACACCGTTGCTGAGTATTCTTCTCTTGACATCTTTGGCAATAGTTTATATCAATTTAAAATAAGAATTACAAGAATATTCCGTTTATAATTGTTTGTTAATCTAAGTTAAGTATATTATATATTTAGTATTTTTCGACATTCATATTTCATCGCACTTGTACTAACTCATGTAACACTGACCTGACTAATCTAAATTACCTAATTGTTTGTAATTTTGATACTTACCTTAATAATATTTGACACATATAATAATATAATAAGCACAAATTTATTGCATGTAAATTTAGTTCTTACTGTGCACACATATTTAGGGTTAGAGTCCAGTTCAGAATGCTGTTTGTACATCCCGAATCTTAATATTTTGTAACTGCAATGACTGTAACCTGTTTTGTGAGCCTAAATAAAAAAAAAAAAAAAAAAACAACAACACAAGCCTTCTTGAGCTTACCGTGGGCCTCAGTCAAACTGTGTAAAAATGTCCTATAATATTTATTTATTTATTTATTATTATTTATTATTGACATATCATTCGGGATGCATCTTGCTTGCGCCAATAGCATGGTATCTAAAATTACAAGAGAATTGCTTGTCGACTGTACATATTATTATTTTTAAAAAAAAAACCTTCTAATTGGCCCCAGAAATCAATTTATAAGGCATAAGATAAGCCGAGGTCTTATCAAAACGAGACGAAAACCATATATTTATTGTTAAACCTGAATCAGCCACAGTTCTTTGTAACTTTTTAAATCGATTAGAGCGGCTTACTCCCGAATTATAAAACACAATATGGCGGCTCCGCGGCGCCCACGCACGCGGGGCACGCTGGTGCGTAAATCGCTGCGCTCGTCGCTGCGTCCGCGCTTGCGACATGCGCTGCGCCGGCGCGGACGGGACGAGTCGACAATAAGGATTGTTGATACATGTGAAGTAGTACGTGTCTCCTCAAAGTCGTCAATACATTTTATAGAAAAATTTTACATAAGCTGAATCTAATGCCACATGATGGCTGGTGTTGTGGGCACTCAGATACAGTAAATGCACAGAAAACCAAATGATGTACTCCGGTATAAACCTTTAAGAAGCTTTCATTGCGCGTGAGTTTTTTATTATATCCACAAGAGAAAAAAGAAAATGTCATGATGTGTTCTCCCCTCACCGGGCCGACATGTGCAGAAACGAACTTATGAACTTACTCGTCTTTATTAGTAACTAGTCGCTGACTCGCACTATTTTATACGCACTTCATTATTCAGAAATAATCGTAAAATAATCAATGTAGCTTCGGAAAATTAATTTAATGAAACGTATTACGCTGGCATAAGGTTTAAGTTTATTTATCAAAGTGTTTATTGGTTACCGGCCGATAATATACAGTTATAGTTTTTTAATAGAATTCGTCCGGGAAAGAATTGTCACAAGCGGACAATCAACGTTGGTAATGGGCTTCCCGTGTCGCCGTACATTATGCAGGTATTGTACGCTAACTGATATAATTCATTACAATGAATGCGTTTTGTTCGTTAATGATAAATGTCAGCCGCTTATTAATGCGTTGTTACTAACGTTACATATTTATTCACGTGGTAACTATACAGCTTACGTTTTTGAATAATAAAATTAAAGGTTTTATCTACTTGTTTTATCGTATGGATGAAAGGCCATTCAAATCACAGAATAATTTTTAAGAAAAAAACCGCCGCTTTTGGCGTTCTGGTGAAAGGTACTTGCGAATGTTGGATTATGTAGAAATGTGTAGGTATCTTTTGAAACTGCTTTAATGCAAATTTTTGATTATTTCATGGAAACACAAATGAATATACGTTACCGTTAAGGTTTGAGAAGTTTCCTCAATTCCTCATGAATCCGTTACTTATCCGATTATAAGAAATCGAGCTTGACAAAACTTGACTTGAAAATTCAATATGCTTAACAAACATAACAAATAAATAAATGTCACTGTTCTGAACGTAAATGCATGCTTTTCTTATAAAAATACCAAAGTCACTATACGTGTGCCGTTCAGATTTGAGGAGTTCCGTTCTAACCATCATCAGCAGTTCCACTGTCACTGTCCAATGTCACTTTTCCGTACGTAAACGCATGCTGTTTTTATAAAATCACAAAAATCACTATATGTATGCCTTTAAGATTTGAGGAGTTCCCTCGATTTCTCCAGGATCCCATCATCAGAACTGGGTTCTGATAAAAATGGGACCAATCTGTATGCATAAACACATTCCGTCAAAAACAAATTCAAAATCGGTCTAGTAACGACGGAGATATCGTGGAACAAACATAAAAAAAATACAGACGAATTGAGAACTGCCTTCCTCGAGATTTGAGGTTAAAAATAAACACTACTATATATTGATGAGCTCATTTTAAATTATTATAAATACAATACCTACAAGATTATATTTATTATGAAATTCCTAATTTTAGACCAAATAAGACCCCCAGGTCTTTAATTCCGAGCCTGTAGAGGTTATTCTTATTTAATGACTTTTGGTTAAAGCTGGTACTAACCAATCTTACCACCCTCATCTTTTGGGATAGCCACTTAAAAGTTTACCTAGTTTATAAAAAAAATTGAAAATTTTGCCTTGCCGTCCTGGAGCAATAAACAATAAGCGATATTGCGAAACATTGAAAAGGAAATCGTAAACGACTCATCATAAAGTAGGTTCGGCGGGAATCAGCGCGTCGATGTCGATGGCCCAACAAAGACGAATTCGAGCCCGCGGCAACAATCACTTCCAATCACCACCGACCGGCCGGCCGGGGCCGGCACCGGCGCAGCGCAGCGTAGCGGGGCTATAAACACGTCCACGTGTCGCAACACCAGCGACACCAGAGAAACACTGACGGCTGGGACTGATGCAGCTCAAATTCAAAATAACAATGATAATATGTATGTTAAATGATTTAAAAAAAATTGAGAAGCTCTATGATGTAAATGACTCCTGAGTTTAGCATAATGAGATGGTATAAAAAAGCGAGATTTTACTTAAGTGGACAAAAAAGAATCTCCTATTTCACACCAAAACTCAAAATTGCCAATAAGTAACTAAAGCGAAAATTCATTAAATATTAATGAATAGCTGTTCCTTTGTTAGCACTATTTAAAAAGATTAATGGAGCATTGTATTGTTACACTCAGCGGTAGTTTGATTCTTGAAAAGACCGAGTGGTGCTGAGAAGACAGTGTGGCACAGATCTGTGTCAGCTTCATGTTGGTAACTGGCAGGAACCTGTGCAGAATCCGGCACCGCACAGCATTAGCACAAATTCGCGTTCTGGGCCCAAGATTAATTTTGGATCGCGGACCCAAGATCGTTATTATTAATTATTCGAAAAGGAAGAAAAAAAGCCTAATGATATACAATTATCGTTGCCTACGGCTTGAAACTTGAAAACGGGGTTTTCGATGCATGACCAAACATTTGCAGGTAGTCGTATCAGTCCGGAAAAACCACGAGTGACAATTATATTTTACTTAACTACTGCAATGACATTGTGTACAGTTTGCTGATCGTTATCCTGAGCAGATCTGTCGTGCATTCGCTGTGTAGTGTGCAAGAGGTGCATCGATCACAGCGCCGCCGCGGGCGCATCCCGCCCACGTGCTCGCTTGCGCATGCGCGTGCATGGGAACACTGTCCGCGTAATGCAGGCCGAGTTGCATCAACTGAGCTAACAGGAAAGTAGGTGACCAATGTCATTCGTCTTACGTAGACATTATACGATTCAATTTTATTTCAAGCAATAACAGCATATTTGCTTTCTATTTTCCTCTTTTGGATAATAATCTGGATATTTAATTCACATTCTTTGCAGTATTTTCTTCGTTACCTCTATGCAGTTCACGCAAAATACTCTAATTTCTCGTTATAATGGGTTCATAAAAATTATAACGCGAATTAAATTTACCATGATCTAAATTGAGGCAATCACTTTAAAAACTCGCTTCGTGTCTTACATTAATATTCACTGAGTTTTTCAAAAGTAAACTTCTATAATTACAAAACAAATGTCTTCCAATTACTTTATTTCCGATTACAAATTAAATAAATACAGAGAATAGTTGATAAATGAAAACATTATGCGATTGGTTATCTGATGGAGCATACAGGAGCGGCGGCGGCGGTAGCGGCGGCGGCAGCGCCCGCGGGGTGCACGCCGCACACTCTACTCACCACACGTTCAACACAAATAAACTTCACCCTGTTATAACTTGGTCTTCGGGTCCTTGACGAGTATACGTATCCCTAGATCAGTGTTGCGATGGTCTGGTTGTAAAGATGATGACAGAAGTAGTTGTTGAATGTCGGGGCGGGTGTGAGGGTTGCACTCGCGCGCCGTAACGCGAGCCTTCGGGGTGCTCTCTATCAAGACACGCTCAGAACTAATGAGTGAAACGAGTGTTTGGAATACAATGAATGGCGTGAACAGCAAGCGCGAGTTAATACGGCCACTAAAGCGGCAATGAATAATGTTTGTTGTTGATATCTTGATAATTGTTAGTGGCTTGGTAGAGGTAAATGTAGGATTTTATTAAAGGCATTACAGTGCGTAATGGACGATGTCCCGAGGCCGCGACACTTTATGAAGACATTCTTCACGCTAATGAGATAATAAAACAGTTCGTGGGAAGTCTTACACACACATACATGCAGACATGCACACATACAAGGGGTGCATAAATTTAAGCTGATCGAGCAGATGAGCCATTAGGTAGTGACCAGTTTGTACCGATGTCGTTAAAAAGTTATTTTATATCATGTTTTTGTCATTACCATTTAGGAGAGTTGTTAGAAGTGACAACAGGCTAGGTGGCATGTGGCTGATGTAGCCCATGTGGATATGTAGTTGATTTTGTTACGAAAACCTTTACATTAAATATGTTAACTAATAAGCCTGTTTAAAGCAGGTCTCTCTTTGAACACTTTTCTACGGTAACAGTTTTTTGTTTAGCCATATTAAGAAACCTTATGAAATATTGCTCCTTCAAGTATTGTAGTGAAAACGTCTCACATTATTTTTTTTTTTTTATTTATTTATTTTTATTTATTTATTTCGGGAAACAAACAGCATGCAATAATACAAAATATAAACAATATGAATAAAACATGAGCCAAAACAGTTTCCACTAATAACTAATACAGAAATGCTCAAAGGGGAAATTAATTAAATGCAGAAATAAAGAATTGGCATCATCCAAAGCAATTCAGCAAGCAGAAAGTAACTACTATATCTTTAAACTAATACATATGTCTGTACGTACAAAATGCGTCACATAGACGTATAAGAAGAACGCTACAGCACAGGTCGTTCATGTTTCAATGCAGTAACAAACTGACTAAGCTTCATGTTGAAAATATCGAGCTTACAATATTTTGTGTTATACATTGAGCATGCTCTAACGAGATATGAGTTTTTGAGGTACCTAGTGCGACAAAATGGAATGGCAAACAAAGCTTTTGATCTAGTTCGGGAATTAGGACATCTGTAAGAGATGTTACTAATAAGATATTGCGACTCAATTGTGTGGTTCAATAATTTAAAAATAAAGATTTGGTCTTTTATTTCTCTGCGTAGATGAAGACTCACTATGTTGGTGCTATCAAACGATTTGAACTTATATTTCATCCAATTAATAAATTTGTTTTGTATCTTTTCTATAGAATTAATATGTACGACATATTGAGGAGTCCAAACGACCGATGCAAATTCCAAATGAGACCTCACAAAGGCATTGTAAAGTAAAATAATAGTTTTAGGATCACTGAAATCTTTGCTTTGTCGGAAGATAAAGCCTAACATTCTATATGCCTTTGACGTAATTGTGTCAATATGTGAAGTGAGCTGTATTTCGCTGTCAATAGTGACACCGAGATCCCTTACTTCGGTAACCCTATTGAGAATTTTATTTTTAATCTGGTAATCGAAAAGAATTGGGCTACGCTTTCGAGCAAATGAAATAGAGCAACACTTCTCAATATTGAGGTCAAGACAGTTTCTAGTACAGTAGAGATCAAGCCTTTTTAAATCGTCCTGTAGAAGTAGGCAATCTTCAATAGATTTAACCAGGGTAAAAATTTTTGTGTCGTCAGCAAAAAGTAAAACTTTAGAATTGTTAAAACATTCAACTACGTCGTTAATGAATATGTTAAAGAGAAGGGGGCCTAAATGAGAACCTTGCGGGACGCCGGATAAGACTGGGACAAATGAGGAGGTATAACCTTTAACAGATACAGCTTGGGAACGGTCTCGAAGGTAAGATGTAAGCCATCTTAATAAATCTCCATGTATTCCGAAAGTCTTCAACTTAGCAATAAGTATATTATGCGATATCTTATCGAATGCTTTAGAGTAATCAGTATAGATGGCGTCAACCTGAAACCCTTTATCCATGGCCTTCAGAGAAAAATCCAGAAATTCAGCCAGATTTGTTTCAACCGAACGCTTAGTTATAAAACCGTGTTGATTGCGAGTAAGCATAGGTCTTATTACACTAAACATTTTATCATAGACTATTCTTTCGAATAATTTCGGAATAGTAGACAGCTTAGATATGCCGCGATAATTTTTAATGTTGTGTTTATCACCTTTTTTATGTATAGGGACCACCAAAGAGCGCTTCCAAATTATCGGCATAGTACCTGATCTAAAAGACATTGAAAATAATAATGATAAGGGAAATGCTAAATTTTTGCTACATTTTTTAAGAAAAATTGGGTGTATTCCATCAGGGCCACCACCTTTTGATTCTGATAGTGCTTTGAGATACCTCTCGACCAAATCCGGATGAAATTCAATATTGTTAATAACATTTAATGTCGATTCAGGTTCAGTGGGTGAAGAGGAAGCATTAGGAGATGGTAAGTCATGGCTAAAAACCGACTGAAAAAATGTGTTAAAGAGATCAGCAATTGTTTGACCGTCATTAGCTACATTATTATTTAGAAAAAGCGAATCAGGGATATTGCCGTTATTCTTTTTAGATTTTACGAATGACCAGAATGCCTTAGAATTACTTTTTATGTTGCTTTCACTTCGGGATATAAAAAGGTCGTAACAGGCCACCTCCATCGATTTTATTGCAGAACGTAGATCGGAGAAAATGTTATAATCGGAAATCCTGCCGTAAATTTTCCATTTTTTGTGAATTTTATTTTTCTTTTTTATTAATTTTATTAAGGGTCGAGAGTACCATACTGGATATTTATCGGTATTACGAATATTTGTCGAAGGAATATATTGTTCTATAATTGAGTTAATTTTTAAATAAAAATAATTAATGGCATCCTCAATACTTCCCATATGTATGAGTGGTTCCCAATTAATCATATTTAATCTGGAATTTATGAGCTCATAATCTCCGGCAAAAAAACGGCGCGCCACTCTCGGCGCCTGTTTTAAGCAGCATTCCTTTAAGTTAACATCTGCAGTTATGCAAAAAACAGGATGGTGGGCATCAATAGGAACCAACGGATCAGTGCACGATATATTGCATTGAAAGTTTGAGAGAACTAAGTCAAGCTGGCGTCCATTTTTGTTGGGTATATGGTTAAATTGTCCCCAATTCGTTAATTGTATAAAAGATGATAATTGATGTATAAGTGCGTTAAAATTAGGATTAGTGATTCTATAATTCAAATGATAAGTGGTACAGTCAAACGGGGCCCACACAGCTTCACTTATGTTAAAGTCGCCTAAGACTAAAAATAAATCGTCTGGATAGTCGTTATTAAGTTGTAAAATAAAATCGAAAAATATCGATTGGGATTCTTGTTGATGTCTGCTTTGCGGAAAGTAACAAGTAAACAACCTAAGTTTTTTTGTAACGGTGCCCTGGTTGATAAGAATATCAATACCGGTGACGTCCGCGTCGAGCAGTGCAGGTAGCGGCCGCATGCCGCGCGCGTCCACCCTCAGGTCGCGGCGTCGGCGCACGGCCACCAAAGTACCTCCGCCGCGGCTTACCCCCATACTTTCGCAATCGCGATCTGTACGGTAAACATTGTATCGCCCGTCAAATAATTCAGCGTCATAAATACTCGGAACTAACCATGTTTCTGATAAACAAATGAGATCGTAATCAGTCTGATTTACGTTACGAAAGAAATCACAACACTTTGTTCGGAGTCCTCTTACGTTTTGATAGTAAACGCTTATATTATTACTATTTGACATAAAAAAACCGGTGAATAGTGATAAGACTTATGAGCTGCATTTTTGAAATGTTATATAGTGATATTAGTGATATGAGTGAGTCGTGTCGCATTGAGTGATAAGTAATGTTTTTTAAAAGTATGTATCTAAAAGAGCATTGCATTATTAATAAAGTTAAATTACGTTCAGCCTGTAAGTAGTTTCTGCAGTGAAACAATATGTAAAACACTTGGTAAGTACTAACTAACATTTTACACATGCAACAATTAAAACAAACACAATAACCATACAATAACAAGTGTAGGTTTTTGCTTATGTGATTTTGTTTAAAGCCGCCTCGGAGGTGATGTATAAAATAGGCGACGAATCCGACTTTCGTACCATTACAGTGCAGTTTCTAACCCAGCAATATTTATAATTTTTTTGTGTTTTTTTTATTTGTGCTTGCTTAAGTAGGTATTTATTGAAGCCTGAAAGGTGGTCATTGATAAATATACGATTTTCATTATTAGAAAATCCCAAATCAGACACTTTCAGATTTTTTAATTTACGAATGCTTGACAAAAAATCATCTTTTTTGTACCGGGCCAGAAACTTCACTATAATAGGTTTAGGTTTGCTATTATCCTTGTCATTTTTAACTGCTACTCTTGTCACAAAATCAATATCGGTGCTAGTGTTCAAGGGATATCCGGAGAGATCAGCTAAAGATTTTAAAATGACCTGCAGATTTTCACCTCTGGTCTCAGGCACCCCGTTTATTTGAATGTTAGATCTGCGCACCCACTGGTCGTTGCTTCTTTGTTCTGACATAATATGATTGACCATGTTTTTGACCTCAGTTAATTCAACTCTACATGACTCCAGGGCATCAACGCGGGACTCAATGGAGTCGACCCTAACAACCATCTCCTCCACCTTCTTATTCAGGCTGTTTCTCATTTCAGCCAAATCAGTCTTGACTTGACTCATATCTGATTGAATGACTTGAATGGCCGAGAACTGTACCTGCAGGGCGGTAATTTTCGCTAGTATGTTGTCCAATACCTCACTCTGCTGGGTGTGTGGCTGGCCTACGCGAGCGGGTCCTTGATAAAAGTTAGGAGGTGTCGTCAAGATGTTGTCGCCGGTCTCATTTACACTCGTATACGCCGTCCGGTCACCCTCGGGCAGCCTGGAGTCATTCATGCCATCACATGACATAGCCGAATCGTCCAAATGTATTAAAGATGTCGCAACAGCAGGGGTGAAGTCGTTTCTCCTACGGCGGGTGTTAACAGACGTGCAGAACGAACATATCCATGTTTTTTCCAATATATGCAACTTTTCATTGAATTGGGCCAGTGGTATATTCAGGCAATGATGATGATAGGGATTTCCGCAGACTGTACATTTTATTAGTGTAGACTGGTCCACAATTTCGTTGCAATTTGTACATAATAAGGACATTATACAAAATTGACTCTTACGGTGATGTAGATAGAGTTCAAATTACACTGTCTTCAACCGCACACGCTTAGCAGTCGTACGTGTCGCAAATTCGAGCCTACTTAAACAGCGGATCGTGGCTCAGCGGTAGGGCACGCGGCTGCTACGCGGCGATCTCGGGTTCGATCCCTGCGGCCGGAGCAAGGTGCACGAGGGAGAAGTCCGACACAAAGCAATATGGCCGACGGGTCCAATGGACATCAGCGTAAGATAAACAAGGAGGCACCGATACTCGAGCACAACTTCACTTTGAGTACAAAAATTGCTTTAAATGATTTAAAAATTTTAAAAATAATAAAATCAGAGAATCAAACACGTCCACTCTGAGCAAAGTATGAGAGCAAATTTTTGTTAAATTCTCATTAAACAATAAATTAAATCTCTCCTGTCCAGCAGTAAACCAGTATTCTCTATTATAACCCCGTCTGCGGCGTCCATAATAATTTGAACGTGAAACATAATGATTTGCGCGCACAATCCATCTCAGCTCGCCCACAGCGACACTTGCACTGAGCAAAAAAATCCTAAATACATACCGTACGGACCTTTATATGTAATTATACCAGTTCTGCATAGACTTTAATTTCTCACGGTTATATAAATAATTTGGTGAGGGACGAAAAGCACGCGCTCGTCGAAAGTTCTGCGCTTCACATTTATTTTAAAGTATTGTTTCCTTTTCCTTTAGACATACCATTGCTTGATTGGTTTCGATCATTTTCAGATTTTTTATTTTTCAACTGTAGTTTAAGGTTCAGGTAAATTGTCTGCTGTTTTCCTTGGGAATCACGACTGACAAAAATAAATCTCGTCATGTTATAAATACATTGTGCTATTTAATGTTGCATTTAAATATATTTACTTCTTTGTTGATATTAGTTTACAAAATAAAGCGAACACGGCAGAGGCTTAAGGTAGTACCAGGGCAGGGTCTTTCGCACATGGCACGGATCTCTAAAAATCGAATTAAGTGCTCCAAATTTGAGTGAGCATTTATAGAGCATAAATCTTAGCTCCCAAATGACGGGTACTCGTAACAATGCGGCTGCTTTCTCGCAATTGCCGTGATGAAACGGAGGCTTTAATCGCCCGTAATGCTCAATACTTAATCATAGTTTACGTTCCGCAATACGAGCGGATCACGAGCCCCAGGCTGATATCATTTAGCTACTAGACGAATTGTAAAACTTGTACAAGAAGAAACATGTAGGTACTTCTTTAAGAGGTCCACAGAGTAGGTACCTATCACTTCGTCGGTCGGTATTGGTCTGTCAGGTACCTAAAAGTAACATCGACAGTTAAGTAACTGACAGGATGTTATCATCGGGCAAACTGATAGCCAGTGAGCTTTGTATTAATTATATTACTTTAAAGAGCACTTTTGATAGTAGCACGTCAGCACGTCTTTTTTAGGGTTCCGTAGTCAACTAGGAACCCTTATAGTTTCGCCATGTCTGTCTGTCCGTCCGTCCGTCCGTCCGTCCGCGGATAATCTCAGTAACCGTAAGCACTAGAAAGCTGAAATTTGGTACCAATATGTATATCAATCACGCCGACAAAGTGCAAAAATAAAAAATGGAAAAAAATGTTTTATTAGGGTACCCCTCCTACATGTAAAGTGGGGGCTGATATTTTTTTCATTCCAACCCCAACGTGTGATATATTGTTGGATAGGTATTTAAAAATGAATAAGGGTTTACTAAGATCGTTTTTTGATAATATTAATATTTTCGGAAATAATCGCTCCTAAAGGAAAAAAAAGTGCGTCCCCCGTCCCCCCCCTCTAGCTTTTGAACCATATGTTTAAAAAATATGAAAAAAATCACCAAAGTAGAACTTTGTAAGGACTTTCTAGGAAAATTGTTTTGAACTTGATAGGTTCAGCAGTTTTTGAGAAAAATACGAAAAACTACGGAACCCTACACTGAGCGTGGCCCGACACGCTCTTGGCCGGTTTTTAATGTATACAAAGCATCAGTATACCTAATTAAATTATACTTGCATCGAATTTTGATTTATTTTTAGTAGAAACGGTAGCGTTAAATATGTAGCTTTATATTAAGTTAAATAAAGTCTATGATAGTAACGATCGAATAGCGAAAGTGTTAGATTCATCTCAGATCATTAGATCATCACCATTGTTATCGCAGCATGGAGAATCGAGACAAATGAAAACTCTTATCATTCAGATTTTGGAAGTGTCGATATTGTGAGTCGAGACTATTAATCCTAGATGCATCGAGATCAGAGTAAAACAAGTAGTCTGCTTCACTCTGGTACACTTATTGATTTAAAATATGATTCCTTTTCTTGGAGATTTCCAGGGATAAGTATGCAATGAAGTAACGGTAGTTTTCTAAGAACTCCATACTCGATTTGAATTTGACCACAAAAATTAGAATACCTACTAGAAAAAAAATTCGGTAAATATGTTCGTCTTTGCTTTCTGGTACTTAATTAAATATTTGCATGAGATTTTTTGTGCTATATTTAAGTGCCACATCAATGACCTTACTTGACTTGTCACCACAGTAATTGTCGAATGGAAGGGTCAAAGATAGTCTACTGTCCTGTTTCTTTACTGATCCACCCACGTCCGTGCATGCGCTTGCGCCGGCCACCCGCGGGCGACAAACTCATGTGCTCGTGCTAATGGCTCGTTGTCCGACTTATGGGCCCGCCCGCCACACAAGATACCACTGATGACACTCCATGTAGGCTGAAATAGGACTCGACAACCATAGGGAAACTGAGAACTCACCTATTATTTTCTTGTCTTGAAGCAGAAACAAACGTTTTTCATTATTGCTATTCCATGAATTCCATCGTGTCTATTTATATATCATTTTTGGTAAAGCCAACTTGTATACTATGTACTCGTATATATATATATATATATATATATATATATATACGAGTACATACCTGGGCTTGACGAGCCGCGAAATATCTGGGTCACACTAAATAGAATTAGGTCTGACGTCAGCTGCTGCAACCACAATCTCCATAAATGGGGATACAAATCGTCACCAAACTGTGATTGTGGCGCGTCGGACCAGACAACCAAGCACATAGTGGAGGAATGCCCTATAAGACGCTTCTCTGGAGACCTGAGAGAATTGCACGCTATAACCGCGGATGCCAGGGAATGGATATCTAACTTAGATGTAAAATTATAGATTTAAACATGCATGTAACCTTAATTTTTCTGTAAATCCTTTGTTTAATAAAGCCATACGATAATAATAATAATAATGTACTCGTAGGTATCTGCTGCTACGGCAGGAATGAAACACCAGGCAGGCAATTATGGTCGCGCGATAAATGATAAAACATCTGGCCATTCCTATCGCACTTACTAATAGTGCGATAGGGACGGCCTGATATTGTATCGTCTATCGCGCGACCATGGTACCCGTGCTGAACAGTAATGTACCTGTAGTATTATTACTCTTCTTTTTAACCGTCGCCTCATATCTCTCAAGAAGGACGGTTATCAAGTCGTCTGTATGTTTTTTTTTTATGTTTGTTCCTCGATATTTCCGTCGTTACTGGACCGATTTTGAAAAATTTTTTTTTTGATTGAATGTATATGCATACAGATTGGTCCCATTTTTCTCAGAACCCAGTTCTGATGATGGGATCCTGGAGAAATCGAGGGAACTCCTCGAATCTGAAAGGCTCACATATAGTGACTTTTGTGTTTTTAAAGGAACAGCATGCATTTAGGTACGGAACAGTGACATTTGGTGCAGTGGAACTGCTGATGATGGCCAGAACGGAACTCTTCAAATCTGAACGGCACGCTTATAGTGACTTTGGTATTTTTATAAGAACAGCATGCACTTTCGTCCAGAACAGTTCCTTCTCACCGTACTGGATTTGTCTGCAGTTCCTTCTCACCGTACTGGATTTGTCTCTAACTCCTTTACCGTTCAGGCGATGCGGCTTTGGAATGATCTTCCGCTTGAGATCAGAAAGGCGCAAACTAAGCTCTCATTTAAGCGCATGTTGCGCAAGCATTTTTTTGACAAGCTCACTGGTTAATTTGTTTATCGTAGGCATAGTATTCTTCGCACTGGGTACATAAAATATGTAGTATATTATATGTATATATATATATATATATGTAAGTTTATGTAATTTTATAGATATATATATGTGTATAGTTTATTATTGACAATATGTATTATTTGCTACATTTATGTTTCATTTTCAGTTACCTTTTTTTTTAAAGCCTGCACCCACTACTCTTTCTGTTTAGCCTGTTGGTTGACTGGTAGAGAATGTCATTAGGCATTAAGTCCGCCATTTGTACTTTATTTGTTATATTGTGCAATAAAGTTTAAATAAATAAATAAATAAACAGTGACATTTAGTGCAGTGGAACTGCTGATGATGGCCAGAACCAAACTCCTCAAATCTGAATGGCACGCTTATAGTGACTTTGCCATTTTTATAAGAACAGCATGCGCTTACGTCTAGAACAGTGACATTTGGTACAGTGGAACTGCTGATGATGGTCAGAACCGAACTCCTCAAATCTGAACGGCACGGTAGTAACTTTGGTATTTTTATAAGAACAGCATGCACTTACGTCCAGAACAGTGACATTTGTTTAGTTATGTGTGTTAAGCATATTGAGTTTTCAAGTCAAAGTTTGTCAAGCTTCG
The DNA here is from genome assembly GCF_023078275.1 of Leguminivora glycinivorella. NCBI lineage: Eukaryota > Metazoa > Arthropoda > Insecta > Lepidoptera > Tortricidae > Leguminivora > Leguminivora glycinivorella. The sequence goes on along the minus strand of NC_062983.1, from coordinate 23,020,587 downwards.
ATTCCTTATACCTAATATAATCGGATTCATGAGGAATTGAGGAAACTCCTCAAATCTTAACGCTATACGTATATTCATTTGTGTTGCCATGTAATAATTAAAGCATTAAAAGCAGTTTTAAAAAATACTTACACATTTCTACATAATCCAACATTCGCAAGTACTTAGCTTTCACCAGAACCCGAAAGGCGACGTTTTTTTTTTCTTAAAAATTATTCTTCTTCTTCTTCTCAGCATATTTGCGTCCACTGCTGAACATATGCCTCTTTCATGGATTTCCATTCTGTTCTGTAAGCGGCGGTTCTGTGCCAGGTCGGCCCTGCCGTCTTTTTGATATCGTCCGACCATCTGGCTCGTGGTTTCCCGTCACCTCGGCTTCCCAGTCTTGGTCTCCACAGCAATACTTGCCGGCCCCATCGTCATCCCTGCGACAAATATGACCGGCCCATTCCCACTTGAGTTGCGCAATCCTCTTGGCGATGTCGGTAACTTTCGTGCGTTGGCGAATATCCTCATTTCTGATTCTGTCTCGCAATGAAATACCGAGCATCGCGCGCTCCATCGCTTTTTGCGCAACTCTTAATTGGCGAATTCGTCCAGCAGTTAGCGTCCATGTCTCGCACGCATAGGTCATTACTCGGAGGACACATTGGTTGCAGACTCTGGTTTTCAGTGACTGTGGATCTTTGGACTTGAAAACATCGCCCAGCTTGCCAAATGCGCCCCATCCCAATTGAATGCGCCTACTAATTTCAGCATCCAGGGGGTCACCTTCAAGCGTTATTTTTTGACCCAAATATATGTATTTACTCATCTACTCTCTCCATCGTTTTGCCTTCCAATGTTATGGTTGCCTTTTTAGCAGTGCTCATCCACTTCGTTTTCTCCATATTCATTTTTAGACCAACTTGCATCGATGCCTGGCTTAGATCATTGAGCATTTGTTCGAGATCTTCAGGAGTCTCTGCGAGTATAACGATGTCGTCAGCAAAGCGTAGGTGGTTTAAATACGTTCCATCTATTTTTACACCCATGCCGTCCCAACCACAGTGTTTAAATACATCTTCTAATAGCGCATTTGTGAAAAGCTTTGGAGATATAACTTCACCTTGGCGCACCCCTCTTCGAAGTGGTATTGATGTTTTGGAGCCTTGAATTTGTACTGTCATTGTAGCTGAGCGGTAAAGGTTTTTCAATAGCTGGATGTACCTGTAGTCTATTCGGCATCGCTTTAAGGAGTCGAAGACTGCCCAGTGTTCCACCGTATCGAACGCCTTCTCATAATCCACAAAGGCAAGGTATAGTGGTAGTTTGTACTCAAGTGATTTTTGTATCACTTGCCTCACAGTGAAAATATGATCTAATGTACTATAGCCGCTCCTGAAGCCTGCTTGTTCTTTAGGCTGGTATTCGTCTAATCTTCGCGATATTCTCGATGTGATAATTCGTGAGAATACTTTGTACACTTGGCTTAGGAGGGCAATAGGGCGGTAATTTTTAAGACTAGTAGTATTACTAGTAGGAGATAACCCCAAACTGGTTTACATATTATTATATAAAGACACTCAAATTGATTTAGTAAGGAGACCAAATAATCTTAAGTACAGAGATAGTACCTAACGACCCCCCTGTATCGGAAGTAGCGCTCATTTTTACCCATTACTGATATAGTTAACGGCGAGTATACCTAATAAAGATTTCATCTTTGTGTCGGGCAAGCCGGAGATTGTACAAAAAGCCGAATCTGTTTAATGAAGTAAATGAACCGCAGCTGCTCGGGGTTCCCACCGCGGCCGCGGGCTCCAGCCGGGGTCCCTCCGCGCACCGCTCTCGCTTATTCTTAAACTTGTTGTTTCCTTTCATCCCTCTTTTAGCTCTAGATTTGAAAGTGAAGTACCTCCTGTAAACATACTGTTTTGGCCTAATGTCATGCGTCATGCGTACCAATTACCAATACCAACTTTATTTTTTATAATAAATAGAATCCCCTATTACCAAACATCAGTTATAAATAAATACATATTTAGAAAAAGAATTACACATAAAACTGCATTCTTCGGTACTATATTATTATTTCACAGCTGTTGTAAGGCTTTTTTAGTGTCTAAGATGTACAAATGTTATGAAATATCATTTTAAACCAAAGCTACGTTGATGGACATCGAAATATCGATAATTTAGTGATAAGAATATCCGCTCCCGTACCCCGTACCCAAGCCTGATTGAGACATAATCCCGACTAAAACCAATAAACTCTGCTTTATTGAACACGAGCCGGCTCGGGCTCCAGCCGCCAGAGGTGGCGGATTACCCTCCATTGTTGTCAACCTCTGTCATAACTGACTGTCAACTTCGACAGGCTCCATAAACAAAATAAATAATAGTCAAAAGGTGGGAACTTCGTGCATTGTGTAACCAAAAGCGCTCATATTCCACACTGGATCGTAACTGGATACTTATAGCGTTGTTTGAACGATATTACAGGGTTTATCGCGTACGATTGTTATTACATTCACGCAACACCAACCAATTTACCTTAAACGACCCGACCTGCCTATATACAGAGCCCGTTGCGTCTAATCCTCCACTGATAGCCGGCATTATCGCAGCGGCCAACTTATTAGCGGGCCGTTATTCCGAGAGATCACAACATCGCAGCGCATAAAACACGTCGGCCAATATATAATTTGCACAAATGATTGTCCGTCCGTCTGTCGCAAGCGCGAGGCGCGGCAATTTGTGGCCCACGACGACAGCTTGCGACACCAGCGGCAAATATACGGCGCACAACTAGATCACTTTAATTGAAATGGGAATTGATATTGTTTACTTAAAACCAAAATATTACAAAACATCGGAGACCACAGAGACATAGAGATTAAATATAATTCATAGAATTCTAGTCATAACAATAATACTTATCTTTAATCTCAACATTCTGATTCTAGCGTATTTAAATATTTTAAATAAATAAAAAAGAAACAAATAATGTACAATTGTAGATGATTAATGAATAATTAGGACCTATAATGGATCAACTCCCAACAAGTATTATTTTTAATTTCATCAACAAAACATTGAATAGTGACATCAGGTCAATGTCAGGTAGATCATTCAATTGAAAGAAGTCAGTGGCCATATACACACATAATCATGAGTACGTCACGACAAAACTAAAATAGCACAAAATAATTGGTTGTGTCTTTGAAATGGAAAAGATAAAGGCATTATACCAGGCAATTTGGAGAGGTCGAATTCGTGTCTTATTACATTGATCGATATTATATCGATATCGATATAAGTAGCGGCCAGATTATCGACGCAACGTAATTATCGGGCGCCCAACCACAATTTAATTATGGCGTCCAATCAGCCTGATTGGGTGCTTGAGAATTTTGCGCGTTAACTTTATTGTAGTACTGTGTGTACATTCAACCTCTTGTTATTCTTTTTGTAATTAAGGATGTGTGTTTGAATCCTTGTTTTTTGTGATTCATTGTTGCTCGACACTGCCAAACCGATCTTCCATTATTGCGAATCAATCACATGATGTACTTGAACCATAAATGCTACCACTTATCTCTTTGATTTCCTTCTCAACATTTTTTATTTATTTATTGTGATAAAACACATTAAAAAGCGAAAGCATTCATGAGTAAGTAATACAATATTTCTGAAAACGCTGAAGTTTAAAACCTTATTTCGATCGAATATGAGTGTGAAAGTGCACTTGTGGTGTAGCCCGCTTACCATCAATTAGGTGACCTCTGGCTGCTTGTTTGCCTCATATAAAAAAGAAATATCGCGCTGGCCTGCCACTTTCGATACTGACTGTACCTGGGTACCTATCTAATGTTTTTGCTCCACTGTTACCTCCGCCGTCGGTCTATTAAGCTTAGGACACTAAAGTAAATTAACTAAACCTGCACGACGCGGCGGCATGCCGTAAATGGTCATTATCGCAGCCACTTCCGTTACGAAAGTACAAGTTTCTATGTTTATCTCTATAAGAAGTTAGGAAAAGACGAGTTCTAATTAACTAGATTCAACTTTCACTGATATGTGTGATTTATTTTATTGATAATTTAATTAGCCTATCACTTTTGATAAGGTACATTTTTAAAGTACTTTTTTTGCACCTACTCAATTCTAACGCTAAGTTACAGTTAAGAAGTTTACTTGGAAGGGAGAAATACAGCTCATAGTGTGACTTCTAATTTTATAATTCATAATTAAGTGCAGCGATAATTACGGCAGTTAATCCGAAGTCTCGAGCAACGCTGCGACTTCATTCATACCTCATAAGCTCATAACAGCCGAGATACTTCATAAAACCGAATTAATTTTATTTACGACGTGCACTTCCCTTCAAGTCTCATTTCATTAACTTTATTTTAAATATTCATGATTAAAGCACAGGTTAATCAGAAAATTGCAGCTGTAAGGCTGTACCAATCGACGGGACCCTCAACTTTATAACTATAATTATATCGTTGCGTTCGTTAGGCCGCGGCCGGGTTCCGCGTGTAATTATGTCGACACAAAAAAGGACCTCCCATCGGCGAGTAATAATGATGTGGTCGATTTTGTGACATTACGTTGTTGCTAATGAATGAAACTTGTGATTACATGTGTTAAACGATTTAATATAATTAAACGTAATCAGGAAACGCGTGCATATTGCATGTAAAGTGTGGCGGAGAACGGCGGCGAACTTTAAATTCATGTTATTAATATTTATTCAGATTGCACTTGCAAACAGAATTGTTTCAGTAAGTATTACCTTCATACGGTATCGGAGGCTAAACGTATTCTTTGCAAATGGTTACTGTCACTTGACTACCATGAAACTGAAAACTTACTTCAATAGGTAATTTAACAATAATTTTAACTATAACCATACTATAAAATAACTTCTGCAAACTGTAATATTTTGGGCAACAGAATCAATGTTTAATAACTGTTCGCACTGTACTTTTAATTATATAGTTACTGTGTTTTTCTAATTTTCTAACTACTGTCAACAGACTTCCATGAAACTGAAAACTTACTTCAATAGGTAATTTAGTAATAACTTAATTATAACCATAGTATAAATTAACTTCTGTAAACTGTAATACTTTAGGCAACAGAATCAATGTTTAATCATTGTTTACAATGTACTTTAATTATATAGCTAACTTGTTTTTCTAACTTTCATGACATATAAATGCAATACAGGTCTCCCGCGGTACAGGCCTAGCCTAGTGCGGGGACCCCTGGAAACTTGTGTTAACAATAATTAGGATATGCACAAATGGATGTAAATTTTACCTATCTTTTGCAACAAATGACTTTGTGTTTATGTGCAACAATAAACGATTTTTACTTTACTTTACTTTTACTTACTTTACTATACCAATATCTTTGAAACATATAACTTACAATCCACTGACATACAAACTGTCAAATATATTTTGCAATCTGGTTTACGGCGAAAGTTAGTTTTGATATTTGGGTTACTTACAGTTAACACAGCTGAAACTTACTATTAGCAATGAATCTAACTTGTTTTCTGACCGTTTGCAAATATAGATAAAGATGCCCAAAAACGTGAACTTTGATGCTGACAAGAATCTTTCAGATCGACATCTTGACATCCTCAATTCCAAAATTCATTTCCTGGACCTTATTGTCGGAGATAATTTTAGAGGCGGGTTACATGTACAAGTACATAATACATGTAACACATGTATACTTTAGGAACACTGTTGTTTGTTTGTATGTTAATTATATGCTTATAACTTCTTTCGTCTATTCTCGTATTCTTTTTATCTTCGGGTGTTTGGTAATCGTTGCTATTAGCAATACAAGGAGTCCTTGTGGTTAGTAATAGACATATTATAAATAGATCTGATCTTCATTGCGGCTGCCTGGACCTGATTCGTTCAGAAACAGACTATTTAATACTAAGAGGGTAAGAGGATTAGCGTTGTGCATCCGGGTCGCACACATCTATCAAATGTGTCAGAGTAAAAATGCACAGATGTATGTTGGCATGACTATTTTAACTTTATGATTTTTTGCTGCCAATGCTGTCAGATAGGTACTATGAGTTGATGATACTTACAGTATATAAGTACATAGAAAACAAGTACGACGAGCACACTTAAGGACGAATATAATTGTAGAATTTGTAGAGGTCCACAGCTCACTTTGAACGTACCTACTTATTATAATAAGCTTTTGTTATGAACGTTTTACATTCGACATTATTCTAGGGAACTGAAAGTTCACACATGGTACAAAGTCATCTCTGATTGCTGAGATGCGGCTTTCCGGAGGGACACAGAAGATGCCATAAAACAGGGCAACCGAATATGTATTTACGAGTTCATTGGTCAGGATTGTCCCGACGAGTGTTAGTTATCTGTAGAAAGAAGTGGTACACACTTGACTGTTCAGTCAGCAGTTAAAACTTATATCAAACATGAAAGTTTTTTAGTACAACAATTTTTAACTACTAGTTTGTGTAATATGTCGACATGCTTAACTTTTTAGAGTTGTTACTCGAGGCGTTAATGGCTGCCATGTTTTATAATGATATCACGCGTAATCTACCACGAATCAGAAACATTTAATGAAACTCATAAACAAGGGAAGTGGTTGTTAAAATTTATCACGCAGATAACCATCTAGCCGCGCCGGAACACCGTTACACACAAAATTAAAATTTACCAACCCAGAAGCTGCGATACTCTTATTTAAATTATAGAATGTCTTAACTCGCTTACGGTTTCCGATAATTACAGTCTTTTGTTGGAGGTCACAATTTACCGAAAACTTATAAAAAACGTATTAATATCCTGCGCCCGCGGCTGCGCCCGCGCCGCGCCGCGCGCCCCGCCCGCTCGTTTAACGCCTCTACTCCCGATTTAATTCGACGATTACCGCCGCCGCTGACCAAATAGTACGGCCGGTGCGCGAGTGAGAAACCGCCTTTATAACCTGCGCTTAAACACTTCGCTAACCGCAATGAAGGTTTATTTGAATCCGACGATTACGTGATTTCTCTAACTCCTTAATAAATGTTCATATTTCCACGAAAATGAACTTTATTCCGTGGGAGCAAGAGTCGTTAGAGCTGCAGGGTCAACGTCGGGGAGCTATCGGTCATTGCCCTCGTCAAGCGCGAGTTGGCTAATTGATGTTAATGGGTTAATTGTGAGGAGTTCTCGGGAAGTGTCGCCGTCGCCGTGAGAACCACAACTAGATCACTATCGCACTTATGAAATGTTACGGTCAGATTTCTTTTCTAACACGTCATGGTTCGTATTCACTGTCAATAATCTAGACACTGGTGTGAAAATGTAACGCTTTTGTGTTATGTTACGGAACAAACAATATTATAATAATTATTAGACTATCTATCTCCATACAAAAACAAATACACCGTTTTAAAAGTCATCCGTAAGCTCATGAATCCATGTAAGTAGTCTAAACCCTCTTGTGCAGTGGGATGAGGACTGTGTACAATAGGATTTACTTAAGCTTGTGAAATTGATAAATACCTAGGTGTAATTTTTTTTAATAAATACCCTTTAATATTTTTGTGGCCTTTAGGCGCATAACCCGGAGGTTTTTAAGATCTGATACTTTGAATGATTCTCGGTTATTTTCATTAGACTTATATTGACCGGGATATAGACCGTGATTACCTAAAGCAAGGACCATTTAATACTAGACTGATATAGCCCATACAAAAAAGCGTACCCCTCAAAAAAGCTTAGTTTTTGCTTTAAAACTAGATGGCGTTGTTTCGTAACCCGGGAGTGGAAAAAAACATATTTTCACACATATTTTTACTTGTTTTTATATTATACTATGAATAACTATCAAAAAACTTTATTTTAATATCAAAATATTGGCTCAAAACACAATTTTTACAAATTATATTTTTTTGTCGGCCTCGACGTAGTTGTGATCGCTTCGCTGGCTAAGTTTGTTCGCATGTTGTCTAATTATTTCCAAATAAAATGACTAGATGACGTTGGTGGACTAGGAAAATGTCACATCCGTTTCGTTGTTCATTAATATAATATACTTAGTGATAATAAACCTATATGTTGAGCTCAAATACGTTCAACAAAACGCAATCATTGTGCCAACAGATGTGACATCCATGTCACATCACAAATGTCATTGTATGCTTTATTGAATATTCATAATATGGATATTAAATATTTTAGAATCGCAGCAGCAATGCGAGTATTAGAGATACAGAATTAATAACTGTATAAATTAATAATTGTATGACCAATGACCTCATACATAAAATTACCAGTTTAGGTGACAGAAGGCGAATCCAATTTGTAAACATTAAATGTGCTAAGGAAAAGAATCTTTCCGATTTTCAACGGGACACGGCTGAAGAGGCGAGCTGGTTTCGACTGCGCCCATGCATCTCAATTGTCCAGAAAGTTCATTCGATAATCATTTTGCTTATAATAATCTGAGTAATCACAGTGAATGGTTTGACAGTATTTCAGCTAACATGTAGAGAGACTTGCTAGCTTCGTCGGTCAGGCTTCGTCTTGGACACAACGCGGATAGTTAGGCCGCCAGGTGTGGCACTTTGGATTACGTTTTACGTTTTTATAATAAATTAATGATAGTTTGTATTGTTTTGGTAATATATTTTCTACTCGTATACTACTCGTATAAACCTAAACTGAGATAATAAATGAATAAAAGGAAATAATTAGTGAAACTCTGACATAAGTAATAATTAATGAGACTAAATGCGTTTTCACATTATCCGATCCGATATCGGATGTAGGACTGATACCCCATACATTACAGGCGCTATCTTGGATTTTTCCCATTTAAATCCTTCCGACATCCGATATCGGATCGGATAATGTGAAAACGGACTAAGACAATAGATACCTTGTTAGTGTTATATACCTATGCCTATGTATATCCCACCAAAAACAGTCTGTTAAAAATAGCCGTCTTGATGGAGCTGCTTGTTTATCTCTAAAAAGTAATGAAATCTACATAAAGTTCCTTACTGCGATTTCTTTATTATTATAGTTAACTAGCCTTTGCCCGCGGCTTCGCTCGCGTTAAATTCGAAAATCTCTCCACAAACTTCCATCCTCCATTCTAAGGAAGTGTGGGGATATAAAAAGAGACAAAAAGTAGCCTATGTCACTTTCCATCCCTTCAACTATCTCCACTTAAAAAATCACGTCAATACGTCGCTCTGTTTTGCCGTGAAAGATGGACAAACAAACAGACACACACACTTTCCCATTTATAATATTAGTATGGATGTTGTGTGACTTGGCCGTTGAAGTGTAGCGGTGCTGGCGACAGATTGGTGCAATGGTGTCATGGAGCACCTGGTTATAAACTTCTTTAATACCCTTGTGTATAAAGAAGTTTATAAGTTTCATATTCGATGGTCCGAGCTAAGGTTCGTAAAGCCATGAAGCCGAGCTGATAATCATTGTCGCTAAACGCCGATCGAAACACAGTCTGAACTGAAGTGGGTGATAAACGTACGATACGAGCAGGTATGCGTACTTATGGCTCGACGACCTTTTTCGATTGTGTGTCACCGTAAGTACGCGTAAAAACCGCTGCGCATAGTAGTCGACCATCCAACGCGTACTTGCTCGTACGCCTATCACCCACTTGACGTCGCGCCAACACTTTATGGAAAAAGCGGGTTTTCGACAACTACCAATAAGATTTTAGACATTCAAAAATCTTCAATAATACTCAACTGTTTCGGTCGCACTCGTTCAAATATAGGATAGGATTGGTATGAGCGAGACGGTCAGGAGATTGATTGTCAACATGATATCTATCATAAACACCGTTCGAAATGGCCTCATTAAAATCTAAATTTTAAATATATTGAAAGTAATATTACTAATCATTGACGTCACGCTCAAAATGAAAGAGATAGAAAATTTGACAGTATGGTACTCTTTTGCATGATTGTCATAATTCAAAATAAGAACGATGGCTTGCGTTGTAAACAGGGACTGAAACATGACACGGGCCCCTAGCGTCATCTATATACTTTTCACTGTATCACTTGTAATGCCGTTGAACTACCGCGTGCGTATTTTTAAAAAAAAACGACATTTTTATTCAAATGACACTCTTAGTGACATCTAGTGACATAAATTTACGGCTGCCAACGGGGTACGGTATTTAATATGGACTCTGCTGGTCCTTTATAATCGTCCTTGCCTAAAGTAATCGTGATTACTAAGGTAATCACGGTCTATATCTCGGTTAATATAATTCAATATGCTTATGTTATTTTATGTAGGTACGTGTGTGTCGTGCGTATGCGTGCTTTATATAGAGACATTATTCGATAAAAGTTTATATTATTAACTCGTCTCTATTTAATATTACAGCAAAGTTTCAGGTCAAAGAAGTTAACCATATAACGCTATTCGTTGAAGTTTCTGATGAATTTACTCTAATAAGTCGGTTTTCGTAAGCGGGGCTAGTCGTAGATCACTCAAATGCCAAGCTTCGAGCAACAAATCAACGTGGAGGAGGTAGGCGAAGGTTTTCCACAAATATCGTGACCGCGCTCCCGACGCAGGCACGGCACGTACGGTCCTTGGGGTAGTTATTAGTGATGCGCCTAGAGAACGATCTCGATCCCGGGATTCTTATCAGGCAAAAGTACACGAGACAGTTACACAATGGCAAAACAGATTTTAAATCAGAAAATTTGTTTTATGCGACGCTATAATCTACGCTCGTCAGTAATTTTAGGAAAAAAATTGGGTCACTGCAAAAATTACATGTTTTTGGGACGGGACAACGAAAATACGAAATATTATTATTACAACAAATCGTAGTCACGTCAACTACATATAACATGCGTTCAGTTAATTATGCAGATTTTTTATTTACTAGTCGTCGGTTCAGGGTTTATAAGTAATTAAGATTTTTATGAACACTATATTGTACCTACCTACTGTCATTTTGGCATTATGGCCGATAATTGTAAAAGCCGTGAAACGGCGTAAGTTTCTCAAGGGGTTGCGCTTATCAGAATTCCCCAAAATCCTCAATAGTGCTGTAATTTCCGGGACTTTACCTCTCGTCCCTAAGCCATCGAAATCGCGCCCGGGCGGTCCCCGGGTGATGGATGCGCGTGCGCGTAATTGACAGCGACATGCGCGCGCCGCCCTGCGCTGCGCCCGCGCCGGCGCGGCCTACACTACAGCCACAGCCTGCCCTTCGTTGAGCCGTTTAATTGCTTCGTTTATAATTGCGAGCCGCGGATATTAATGACATTTCGTTTAAGTCAATGGGGTTTGAGATTACGAGTGGGCCTGGTAAGGGTGTAATAAAACAAGGCAAAGCGTTTTCTGAAAGGCCAAAAACCAATAAAAAAGAAAAAATTATACATTTTATAGGTCTTGTCTTGCCCAGATGTAACATGTTGGATTTTTCTATAAAATGGTATTTTGGCATTGATCACATAGTTATAGGTTCAACATTCGCAACAAACATTAAAATAAAGAATGTTTCACGATGCTAGTGATAGTGTGTTTCCCGTGTGTTTATTTTTTAACTTCGCTCTGCTGCGAATGATTCGATCTCTTCTCTAATAGTTATTTGTTTTACAAGGGGGCAAAGTTGTTGTTTAACCGCACGTGCCAATATTGATACCCGAGCAAGCGAAAGATTCCAATATTGAACCGCGAGCGTAGCGAGTGGTTCAAAAAGTGGAATCTTGAGCGTTGCGAGGGTTTCAAGGCACGAAGGTTAAACAAACTTTGCCGCCGAGTGAAACACAAAATTTTTCACCACACCAACACGAACAAAATACTGACAATAAAACATCAAACTACATCAAATCCATCAATCTATTCAATATTTATGATTCAAAATCATAATGTATAGGTAAATTCTACCAGCTAGCTTAAGACATCAAGTTAAAATTTGTATGAAATTACTTTGCACTTTTGTGGATAAAATGCAATTTTGCTATCTGTTTTCGAATAGCAAAGTAAGCCTTTTACCAGTTGGTGTGGTGAAAATACTATTATCATATTAGTGCAACAGAGAAATTGGCGTTTCGCTCAACGAAGCTTATTTTTCTTTATGCCACAATAATAACCGAGATAGGAGGAGATTAGAGTAACATTAGATCAGTTTGATTAAATTTATGACATAAAAAAATCAAAAACCATAAATTGCAAAATTCTGGATTACCTCTTTCACTATTAAGTCCGCAATGTGTATTGAAAATAGTTGCCAAGTCGTGACCGCTCCACTTACCTTTCAAACGCATTCAGAGAGCTCCTCAGGAGCCCCGGGACCACATACTTTACACAAGACTCGCATTTCTAGGAGCCCTACTCCGTACCGAGGACTTTTATGGTCAAATTCATTTCAAATGCAAACATTTTAACTGCGGACTTAGTTGAAAATTATGTTGTCGTTAAGGGCAATGAGTAGTTTTTCGTAGTAACAGTGTGGTAATAACATTACTATACTATACCGTACTATACAGTACTAGGCACTAATAGCATATTACCATTGTACAATATCGTGTAAGAAAAATTAAAAAGTGTGAAGATAAAATAAACTAAGTAAGTAGGTAAAATGTTTTAAATCGACGTGAATTTGCAGACGACGCCTGGCAGTCTGTAGGGTAGATTTTTCAGAGACATCTGTCCCTGTAGTTTAATACAATTTTGGTTTGATAGGTGTGATTCATGTAGAAAAACAACGAAAAAACAAAGATCTCTGAATCGAAAACTTTTGTCTAATGTAAGTTGAGAATCCTGACCAGATAATATAGGTATTGAAAGCCAGCTTAAATCTAAATTTGGTATCAAGATGGCATGGCAGGTGGCAGAATAATAATGCTGGCGCCATCTAAATCTCGATTTTTTCGATAACGGTTTTCTCCATTCTAAGTTTAACTACAGCCGAGCTTCGAACTTACGACTTTTAATCAGTGACATACTAAGAGAAGCTACTTAAACATATCCCCAGGACGTGAATAAACTAGACCGCATATACATTATACATAGGTATGTAAATCATGTAGCTATCAGCAGCTGAATGTGGATCGTGAATGACAATCGCGACACCTTGGGAACGCGATCTACGATTCAATCAGCGGCGGTTCCCGCGGTATCGCACCTGCGCCTGCGCTGCGCCGGCGACGACGGAGCTACATTCCTGCTGGCCGGGCGCATTACTGGACAAGTGCACACTGAGATACAACCAGCGTAATATGACCGTCTAAGGATTTATTTAAAATTATACTTCTTAAAATTCAGACAAAAATCTACCAAAAAGTCTACTAAAACTTGATCAAGATCAAGAGAAAAATGTTCAACAGTTTTTTTATTGTACACACAAAAAGTTCTCAAACAGGTTTTGATACTTTTGATAATATGTATAACAATCACAGAAAAAACGCAATATTAAGTGTCATCAACATTTTATAAAAATTATGCGTCTACTTTTTCCTTTAACTTAGAATAAGGTCACTGAAACTTGGGGGTAAAGCTCAGACCTGACGGATGACTGATGCTACTTCAAGAATCAGAGCTACATTGTTTAAGTTTCGATGGTGCCTTGGCTGGCCTCCTGGTCCTGCGATGGGAATGACAGTCGTCAATGCTGTATAGCGCGCGAACAACGCGCATTATTCAAATTAGCCGCACGCACCGACCGACATCGGAGCGCATAAATATTGTGAGCGAGCGACTTGCATAATTACTGCTGCCCTGGCTCTGATCGAAGCTGTTCACCAAGCTGCCTAACCTTGCCAGATCCACAACAATATATAGAACACCTCCAGATACTTTAGTAACTCAGAGGCTGCCTTTTATTTCAGCGCCGCTCGTCGCCGTCTTAGTCGAAAAGCAGTGTTCATTATAATATTTACCCACGATATATCAGGACTGTTTGGAAAACCTTCAGAGCCTAAGCAATATTTCTGATATTTCAGGTACCTATCCATTGACGATTGGGACACGTTCGTTTATAATAAGTATGTTTAAAAAATACTCAATCAAAATAATCGTCTGATAACGCATGGTGATGATTCTGACCACGATAAATAGAGGCCAATTTACAGTAGTGATGAGACCGAAATCAATACAATACAATACAATCCTTTATTGATAAAATAAAATTTTACACGTCAGGTACATTGGCATGCTTACTGCTAGATTTAAAAATTACAATAATTATTAATAGGCAAGGCTGAGCGAGCGAATTTTATCCGCGACGTTTTGCGAGTAGACACCGCACAGGCGTGTAAATCAGTGCGCAGCGGGGCCCGGGAGCGGCCGCTTCCTTATCTATTATGTGTGATAGCGATTTATAGGATCGGGCGCAGGTGGAGCCAACGCGTGACGGAACCCCGGAAGGACCTGGTCCTTCGCCCGTTACACACTATCAAAGCTATTATGTAAATATCGTAGTGTATGTACAATCGAAGCAGCTACTATTATTTAGCGTTATTTGTTTTTGCATTTTAAGGTCAAAATGGAACCACCTATTAATTTTTAAAAATGTACAGATTTTGTTATTCAAATCTAAGTATTGAACATTTTAAATGGTAATTCACGATACGGTAGTACAGATTTTGGATTGTTTTCCCCCATTGAAGGTATCACGTACTAGGCAAACATGTTGGGGAAAATATATGTGAGATACAAACGAATTGCGGCGCTGCACGCAGATGAATAGATGGGAACAGTATGCATATAGTTTGCGTGACTTATATGGTTTAGCAGATTTAGCAATCACAGCTTATTATGATTGTTTACAGAATTTATGAGTTATTGTAAATCTGCATATGTGAGTGTGTTTAGTAAAACGTCCCACTTTGTCGGTTACCATTAAGGCGAGATTTACTTGTGTACTATCTTTATATGAATAAACTGACAAAGCGGCTTTATAGCAATCAACAAAGTGGGACGTTTTGCCGTGCAAACGCACCAAAATAAAATACCTACTTTATATGACCTTAAAGGCCTTAATTCTCGTAGAGATTAACTGTAGGTCCATGTTTTTTACGGCAATTGAACTGAAATACATACCTATATCTAATTAACATTACTTTGTATTAAGTTTGTACACATTCCGACTGAAAACCAGCGTTGCAGTAAAAATTACTGCAACATTATGCTGAGTCGCGGCCCTTTTTAATATCCATGTTTGACCTAATTATTTTAATTTTAACATTGGAAATTTGTAACATTGTGATATTAAATAAAGCCATTCTATGTCTATGTATATGTCTATGACTTGACATGTCGTAACATTTTCGTGGTGTAAGTGTGTAAGGTTAAATTGCAATAATTTCGTCATGGACACAGACTGTATGTTCGCATCGCTATCTCCATCGACACGAAATGAAGCAAGCGGCATCGGCAGTAATACCTCCCAATAAATCCGCGCCGGCCGTATTGTGCAGGTATCTGTTTACCAAACGTTTTGTACTCGGCCTTTACTTACTTCCTACTTATTGTATTTTTTTTGGATTTGCTTCGTCGTCCGTTGCCTGATATGTACATATGGACGCCTTTAAATATTTTATGAACATGTTTCTATCAATGCATGAATTATAATTATTTGTGTTAATAAGACAAACTGGTCCGTAATGTTAGAACAGCACACTCTTTAAATTGTGATCGAAGTCGCCAACTTCATTTGTTTCTTGGTGGTTGATCTTTTTAGGTAGAACTACATTGACATATTTTTTGTTCAGTAAAACAACTTTGCTAAGTGAATATTAGTTATTCTGGCTTACTTAGAAGATTACTGTTTCCGCTTTGTGAATGCGAGCCCAGTATGGAGCGAGCGCAACCCGATGGTATCGCCCCGATATGATACGATACCTGCGATACTTGTAATGGCGAGTAAACTGTTTGGAAATTACGCTGGCACTGATAAGTTGCGCGAATAAGACGTAACGACCCCTCGTTGTGGGAAAGATCGACTCTCTATAATATTGGCTGGAGGGGGGCCGACGGCGGGAGCTGCAACTTTATTGCTTTTAATGGCACGTTCCATCCTCCATGCTGCTGCTGGGATAAGCATTTGTAATCCGCTATTTCGTATTTGCTCTGGATAATCTAATATTTTGATCACAAATACTAAATCTTCATATTTTCCTGTTATTAGCATTAGGTACTAAATAAATACATATTAGGAGGTGGCATATCCTGATACACATCTTATTTGTGTGCCCGTTTGACAGCGATATTTTCATAGTAGTGTAAGTTACTTACGTAAGTACTTACTTATTACAATTGAGGTTAAAGAACTCTACGCATTTTTCACCGTCATTATAAATAGCCGTCAGACTAAAGCTGAACTTGTTTAGCCTAAACAAAGCGGATCTAAAGCTTTCAACGCTATTTCTGGACTAAAATAGAAACGCGATCCTTTCATTTCATTCAGCGCTAATCCCCATTGAGTCGCCATAATCTTCTCACAAACTAACTCATAAGTCATGTGCTATAGTGATAACTCTGCCCCTTTGTTCACACTGCAAATGTAACAAAGATCAGCTGGCTTCTTGAAAAACCAGTATAACATGGTCTAAAGATCTTTAATAACAGAAAGAACTCTGGGACTGGCTTGCGCTAAGTTAGATCTAAACTAGCGTAGGGACTTGGGGAGTAGGTACCTATAGTTGGAATAACCCCCTGATCCGCGCTTTGTGCGCAAGCGACAACGCGCTGCCGAGAGGCGTGAAGTGCATAAATCCTCGCCTGTCGCTATTCTAAACGCATACCAAGCACGCACCAACACCCTAAAATGTCCTTTAGGTCTATAGAAAGCACGTGTGAACAAAGAGCTTTGAAGTAGTTATCGCCAACTCTGTAAGCAACGCCAAGAATGTTGTGTGAACAGGACGTCTCCTAAGGAAGCGGCTCCCACACTAAATTGAATTAACTTCATATGAATCCTGCCATATACGTGCGAGGGAATTATGACAGGTGTGGACGGGTTTCTTTGTGTGTTTTTACGTGGGACCAGAATGAAGCGGGTGAAATGCTTTACGGCACGCTGTTCGCATATCTCATGTTTACTTGCCAGTCTTGCCACTTGTAATTGTCGTGTTTCTATCTACATAATAATTAAAGAATAATATTTTTTCTTTAAGTATTCCCGATTCTATCTGTCTATTACTTTACAAACACAAATTGTATATACACTTATAACAATGACAAATTTTGAAATCTTTTGTAAATATTATTTACTATTTATTTCATTTAAAAATTTTACAAAAACATAGTCCAATCGGCACTCAGCTCGGCGCCGTCTCCAAGAGAAATCGTGATCTAATTTTAAGTAATATTTACAGCTATGGTGCTGGAGTTGAGTGGTGACTTTACCTAAAGCGTATTGTTATGTTGTAACTACTCTTTGTTTGTTAAAATACCATCCTTTTACACATACACTATTATTATTTCGACCTGCACCTGATTTATTTTTCTCTACACAAATAAATAATCTACGCGAGAAGTCTCAGCTCCCGCGACCACCGACCAGTCGTACGATATAATGTGCGATTTGTCTCGGCGACTGGTCGGGTCGGCGACATTGTGCGCGATTTCACGCCCGCCGCCGCCGCCGCCGCCGCCGCCGCCGCCGCCGCCGCCTGTAGCGGACCTGCTGCATTTCACGCTGCATTATGACTGCCACTATTTATAGCTCACCAACAGCTACTAAGAAACCTTTTTATACATGATGTGCCTGGAAGTTCTAGGAGCTAGCCAATTAAGGTGGATTAAGCATATTGTAGCACTACTGAAAACTGCACGGCAGCAAGTTTTGCTACTGGGTCCAAATGGAGGTCTAAGGCGGAAAACTGGATGCAGTAAATACTTCAGCATCCAAGGGTTACAAACAAAATCACAGGTGAAGATTATTAAATATTTAACTACTTAGAAATAGGTAGCTAGGTATACAATCATATTTGCTATAAGTTTTCTAGTCACAATAAAGAGCAATGCAATTTGTCACAATTTATCCATACGAAAATGTATCAACCAAAATTGAAAGCATCTTATGAAACAAACATAAGACAAACAAAAGTATAAACGATTCACATCACAGGTACGTACTTATCTAAATGTGTATTGAGCGTATCATCAACATCGGCAACATCTGCGATCGAACGGATCTCGTGCATTCCATTCAAATGCGACGAGAAATCCTGAAACAAATGAACGCAGGCGCATCTGCACGCACTCTGTGGGTGCGTGTAAACCAATACAAATCTTATCTTGATAAAAACCGGCCAAGAGCGTGTCGGGCCACGCTCATTGTAGGGTTCCGTAGTTTTCCGTATTTTTCTCAAAAACTACTAAACCTATCAAGTTGAAAACAATTTTCCTAGAAAGTCTTTATAAAGTTCTACTTTTGTGATTTTTTTCATATTTTTAACCGCCTTCCAAATCTCAAAGGAAGGGGTTATCAAGTCGTCTGTATGTTTTTATTTTATTTTTTTATTTTTTTTAATGTTTGTTCCTCGATATCTCCGTCGTTACTAGACCGATTTTGAAATTTTTTTTTTGATTGAATGTATATGCATACAGATTGGTCCCATTTTTCTCAGAACCCAGTTCTGATGATGGGATCCTGGAGAAATCGAGGGAACTCCTCAAATCTGAAAGGCATACATATGGTGATTTTTGTATTTTTAAAGGAACAGCATGCATTTACGTACGGAACAGTGACATTTGGTGCAGTGGAACTCCTGATGATGGTCAGAATGGAATTCCTCAAATCTGAACGGCTCACTTATAGTGACTTTGGTATTTTTATAAGAACAGCATGCACTTACGTCCAGAACAGTGATATTTGGTGCAGTGGAATTGCTGATGATGGTCAGAACGGAACTCCTCAAATCTGAACGGCACACTTATAGTGACTTTGGTATTTTTATAAGAACAGCATGCACTTACGTCCAGAACAGTGACATTTGGTGCAGTGGAACTGCTGATGAAGAGTGAGCCGCCCCTGGTTAGAGTTCCGTTCTGATGATGGTCAGAACGGAACTCCTCAAATCTGAACGGCACACTTATAGTGACTTTGGTATTTTTATAAGAACAGCATGCACTTACGTCCAGAACAGTGACATTTGGTGCAGTGGAACTGCTGATGAAGAGTGAGCCGCCCCTGGTTAGAGTTCCGTTCTGATAATCATTCTCATCTGTAAGTACTTCAGAATCATCCAGATTTCAAAATTGGTTCAGAAATGACGGAGATATCGAATAACAAACATTAAGATATAGACGTATAGACATAATATACAGACGAATTGATAACATAATCCAACATTTGAAAGTATTTATCACCAGAAACCCAAAGGGAGGCGGTTTTTTTTTTCTTAAAAATTATTTATTAAACATATGGTTCAAAAGTTAGAGGGGGGGGACACACTTTTTTTCCTTTAGGAGCGATTATTTCCGAAAATATTAATATTATCAAAAAACAATTTTAATAAACCCTTATTCATTTTTAAATACCTATCCAACAATAAATCACACGTTGGGGTTGGAATGAAAAAAAAACAGTCCCCACTTTACATGTAGGGGGGGGGGGGGGGGTACCCTAACAAACCATTTTTTTCCACTTTTTATTTTACCACTTTGTCGGCGTGATTGATATGCATATTGGTACCAAATTTCAGCTTTCTAGTGCTAACAGTCACTGAGATTATCCGCGGACGGACGGACAGACAGACAGACAGACATGGCGAAACTATAAGGGTTCCTAGTTAACTACGGAACCCTAAAAACGAGTATTGTTAGGTACTAAATAAAGAGTACTGTTCCTTTTAGGAGTGGGTCACTAACGAAATGCAATATCTGCATACAGTTAACGCGTTTTGACAATAGTTTTGATCGTACCTACGTACAAATTGGCATTTGCATGACAGTTTTTTAACGCAAAAACAGCAGAAATGTGACTAGATTGGTGCCTACCCCTACCCTTTACTTGCACTTAGTTGTCTATCTTTCACCATCTCGTATTTGTACCTAAGTACAGCAGATAAATCTGCATGTAATTACTGTTTGTAGCCAATATCAAATCAAGTAACGATTTTGTATTTTAGTTGAGCTGCCTGTCTTATCTAAGCGGTAGCGTGCATTTGTTCACAGGTGTCAGCGAGGTGTAAATCGCGCGATAGCGTCGTCGCGTCGCGTCGTGCCGCACCCGACACTGAGCGATGCTCAGTATCCCCTCGCCACACCTGAACAAGTGTGCGAGAACCATTAGAACGGCCGTAAATATTAAAGTACGCAGTAAATATACCGCTGTATCAATCACGGATGCGCCGCGTGATGAGCCATTACAACAGGATGTTTTATGATGGACAACAATGTTGATCATATTTTACAATTCTAATCTTTTGAAGATTTATGATAGATATGAAATGAGGATTAAAAGTCAATAATACTACATTTATAGGCGGAAAATACACCCCGCCGTATAGTAAGCTCGTAAACAATATTTGTATTTTGTTATGCAATATTTATAGTTTAGTCAAGGGAATTATGTATGAATGTACTTCTATCTTGAATACACTTAATGTTCTAGACTAGATTATAACTATTTATATTATTGGTGTTTCCGCATTTCTATCTCAAACATCTATTGCACTCGAAACTTTGACGCTTTGTGAACCAGCGTTTACAATCCATAAACAATTCCCACCGATTTGATAAACAGTATTCCCAAAGCCATGAATCAACATTAGGCCATTTTTGGAGCCTAGAGTCGGGCCCGGCTCGATTGTGTTGGCACCTGGCGTGTCCCGCTATTTGCAGCGCAGCGGTAAAAGAAACAACGCCAATCTATCACCATTAGGGCCTCGCGTTCCATTCAGGCCTCGAGATCGGATCGTTTCCTAATTCAACTGTTCCTAACACTGTTGGCACGACAACCAGCCAATTTAACATTCCGCGCCCATACTGAATTTACTCTTCTGTTCCTGTTTGCATTGATGCAAATAAATATATTTTTAGTCATTTTTGATAACAAACTGAAAGCAAACGCGACATTCGTGGCAATGACAAAGTATATTCGTTTATATTCTACTAGCTTTTGCCCACGGCTTCGCTCGCGTTAGAAAGAGACAAAAAGTAGCCTATGTCACTCTCCGTCCATTCAACTATCTCCACTTAAAAAAAAACGTTAATTCGTCGCTCCGTTTTGCCGTGAAAGACGGACAAACAAACAGATATACACACTTTCCCATTTATAATATTAGTATGGATAAGACATAATATCCTATCTGATCCATGATCATAAGAATAAGTACATTCAGCTTCAGCCTTTGCAATGGCCATCAAATGACTGATTTGATTTGTGTTTGTGGGTTCAACAATCACTCATTACAGTGAAGACTAGAAGTATTTATGACTGCGTCAAAAACTACAGGTACTTTTTTTCAATCCTCATTTCAGAATTAGTATACCCAATATTAGCAATGATAACCTGGGTAACATAAACCTAAATTGAAATGCCGGTGCGATTTTTAATCTCAGGTTTACACCAGCCATTTTAAAACTATCAAAGTAACCCCAAATATTCCTATAAATTTACTTGTAGCTTCACTTGTAGCTTTTACCCCGTTTTAGTTGTAGCTTTTTATTACCACACCATTTTATATTGCACCTTTGCTTTGTCTCTCCCTAAGTATATTGCTGCCACCTATATTTATGGAGATGTATCTGATCGTAACAGTTGTAAGGTATAGTAACGCCGCGCTGACGCCTCCGTATTTGGATAGGGTAGGTTAGTTAGGCGGCTATATCGATCGTAGTAAATCTCCGTTTGCGCCTGCGCAGCGAGCTGAGCTGAGAGATGCGTGCGCACAACCCGCTGAAGCAACCAGGGTGCTTAGCCGAATGGCACAAACGGTCACGAAACGAAACGCTCGTAGATATCTATCCTTATCGCTCTTGCGTATTGGCGCGACAGAGGCAGACTACCTTTCGCGGCGTTTCGTCTTCGTTTCGCGTCGGAGAAATGCATTCGGCTATGGGGCCTGAAGCCGTGACGAATAAGCCCAAGTTGTCGACTCTTGTCGTGACTGTAAGAAAATATGATTTAATTTAAACTAAAGCGTAATTTGCGCTTTTGTAAAAAAAAAATAGAAATAATATATTGGGATGGCGTTATCACTATACAACAGTAAAACAAAAAAAACTGCACATACAAAAAAAGAACAATAGAAAATTATTTACAAAAAGTAGGTACGTATATTTGCCATGAAATGGTCCTGACTCAGCATGATTTAGTTGCAGCTAATACATTTGAGACAAATAGATATTCATTTGAATGGGTCTCCGATGTGAATCAATCAATATTTGGAGCTAATTAATGCAAATGACGCTACACATAAAAATCCTAAAAATATGTTAAGTAAATAAAGAGGGGCTTAATTGGAAAGCAAGAAAATGAATGACTCAAAATGATGCAAATTTCTTACCCAAAGCAACAATCAGTCTTGAAGGCTACTCTTAATTAATCAGGCGAATACTTTGCGTTACAAAGTTCAGTACCGTTATAAGTATACCAGGAAATCGAAGCTCAGCAATTTTAATTTAATTCGCATAAAATTATCGGCGATTAATCAGCGTCGAATTAATTGCGAACAACACGCGAACGAGCGCGCCCCGGGCTCCATTACGAAAATGTGCTTGTGCTGTGGCACGCCAATTCAAACGCACCCCAACATCAGAACGATTTCTGAAAGGTGTAATTTCGTCGTCGAGCGTCTCGCCCGCGCCAATACAGCTACGAGCAAGCACGAATTAAATGCATGATATCCGAATGACATCCTTCAAATTTCCTAATGATATCCGTGTTAGAATAGGCCTGTGTGTGTGTAAAAGCAAGGTGTCATGTTAGCGGGCGGGGCCGACGTGACTGTGGCAGTTCGGGGGCACGGGAGCTGCTGGCAGTTATACGGGGTGGAGCCTGAAACTGGAGCAACATTTGCGATTAAACAATTCATTAAACCTTCATCATCATGACCATCTTCGACTCGGTTGACTTTGTTGTCAGTGGAGGCTCACTGACATAACTCACAACACGTCAACTGTCTTCTTTACTGGATCTAGGTACAGTCAACCAATTGGAACCCTAGGACACTGTAGAACTATGTCATAGTGACGTTATTAATCAGATACATAGTAAGAAATCTCTTACTGCTTGTCATTTCAACATGGTTGTAGAGTGGCCTAGGGTTCGAATTGGTTGACTGTACTTAACACTTTTCATGTTCTTGTTTAGGAACTTTCTCTTTATTTCTCTGTAGTTTTCGATAAATTCGTCGGGGTGTTTTCTAGTCTTACTACTTCTTTTACATATTGTATCCTTTTAATTTTCTTTTAATATTTTAGTTAGATTACAGAAAAATTATCACTAATATCTACAGTTATAAAGATCTTTGAATTAATATCCTGAGTATACTGTTTTGCCCACCCTGTATATCATGTAGTTAAATAATTCCTAAACGGTATTAGACAATATTTTACGAACCTTTTAACAGCCTGGCGAATGACTGTTAACACTGGCTTGCAATTTGCGCGCAATACGATTGGGAACAAAATGGCGGACCGAGGCGAGAACAACCCGCTAAGTGCTACTCTCACTTACTGTCATTCCGAGTGTAACCCGCCATCGTTTCATGTTCACTGGAAATAGGCAACTTTAAGCAGTTGCGAGCATGTTGAAGTAGATTTGTGCACATATTTTTAAATTAAAGGAAAAAAATGAGTTCACACCTCCAGCCGGACTCCGGCCTGCGACTATCTTTGCCGCTGCATCGCTCGCAGTCGTTTTTGCATGGTAAAAAATAAGTTTAGATTTTCATTATTGTCATGTGTCGATTCTAATTCAATAACTTGTTCTGGTTTTGATAAGACTGTAACCTTGCGTGTCTCTCACGCTCGATTTATGATTTATTTCACCCTTGTCACCTAACTGGGCATTGCTAATCTACTTATTTCTAATTGCAACAATTCAACAAGTCACGATTTTTTCAACATCAACGACGGTAAATCAACACGAAACATCAGTATTAGCATGTCGAATAAAGTCCCATCAGTGAGTGATATCAGCTAACGTGTCAAAATAAGGATAAACTATAATCAAGTTGTTAAATCCGAATCAGGCTCCACTTTAAAACCAAGAGGTATGTAGCTTGTAACAGTAAGAAACCATTCTTTTTGTCTGTTTATCCAGCCGTATGTTGCATCGCAATGTATTGCCTACTTCCTACTTTATTTTCCTTCAAGAGTCTAGTATTTAATCGTCATAAAAAAATCGCTTTTTAAATATCTTTGTTTTTCCTTATGACGATAGTTGGTGCCTTTTTCATATATGCATCAAATATATCTTGTAAAGTCATTCATCATTCTCCATAACCCATATACTTACAGTCTATAAACTGTGACTTGTTCGAGATTTATAGTCATTGGATTGGTGAGCAAGGAAGCGAGTGCACTGCACAGGTGTGTTGCAACACAACTCGCGGCTCTCAGTAGCGACCCTCTGCTCCGACTTGTCTTTACTCACAAAGACGCATAAACGACAGGACAAATAAAAACAAATGGACTCAGATGCCTTCCTCCAGCGGAAATCTCTTCTCGTACAAAAACGTCCTAACCAACATGTTCTACAAAAAGTACTCGTCCGATCGCTCTGAGTTATGGCAGATTTCTTTCGGCCTACTTGCACGGGATCTTCCGAAGCGGCTCCATAAAATTAGAAATCAACATTATTCAAACCAGTCGTAGTAATTACGTATTTTATTAGCAAACGTCGATTGCGACAGTTTACTAATTTCGAGACAAGCAGGGTCATATATCAAATAAAAGCGTTACACTTATTGCGAACGCACACTAAATACTCGAGCATACAAAACCAATTTTTTTATAGGATTAAAGCAGTGGTTTTCAAACTTTATGGTCTCACGGCCCTTTATGACACCTTAATTTTTTCGTGACCCCCATAGCTCTTTCTTTGCTAAATATTAGCTATATCAAGTATAACAAAACTGGATTTGCAGATTTATTTTCTGATTATGTTTGGCTATTGAAAGTAGCAAACGAGTATCTTGCCGCGATATCTTTGACGAAAACATAATTACAGCAGATAAAGTTAACGGATTTCTAGCAAAAATAGAGTTGTGGACAACATCTTTACACAATATGAACGTGAACGTAGAAATCCATATTTCTGTTATGGTGGAGAGTTGAGTCCAAAAAGTTGGATTTTGAATCCTTCTTTGAATAAGTTTTTGGAACTAGCACCTGATAGATTGCTAATAAAT